>NC_090653.1:92153905-92411405 GCF_040937935.1 Hyperolius riggenbachi | reverse complement strand
TTTCTAATTGCAATGTAAAGAGGGTGGATAGAATCGGCACTAGTTGCTGCTGGCAAACAGGTGGGGGTAGGTGGTTAAGATGACGTGCCTCCAGACGGTAGATTCATCACATCAGCAGGAGAGAGTACAAAGAATCCGGGCACCATCAAATGCAAACACCACGCTTTATTTCATCCCCAACACAGACAGGATACAAGTGTAGAGGGCTGATCTAACAGCCGTTTCGCAAGCACAAACGCTTGCTTCCTCAGAGTCTCTGAGGAAGCAAGCGTTTGTGCTTGCGAAACGGCTGTTAGATCAGCCCTCTACACTTGTATCCTGTCTGTGTTGGGGATGAAATAAAGCGTGGTGTTTGCATTTGATGGTGCCCGGATTCTTTGTACTCTCTCCTGCTGACATTTCTAATTGCAACCGGCAGAGGTCAGCCTTTCATAACAAATAACAAACAGTATTAACCACTTCACCACTGAGGGGTTTTACCCCCTGAGCACCAGAGCAATTTTCACCATTCAGCGCTCCTTCCATTCATTCGTCTATAACTTTATTATTACTTATCGCAATGAAATGAACTATATCTTGTTTTTTTCGCCACCAATTAGGCTTTCTTTAGGTGGGACATTATGCCAAGAATTATTTTTTTCTAAATGTGTTTTAATGGGAAAATAGGAAAAATGTGGGGAAAAAAATAATTATTTTTCAGTTTTCGGCCATTATAGTTTTTAAATAATGCATGCTACTGTAATTAAAACCCATGAAACGTATTTGCCCTTTTGTCCCAGTTATAAAACCATTTAAATTATGTCCCTATCACAATGTTTGGCGCCAATATTTTATTTGGAAATAAAGGTGCATTTTTTTCAGTTTTGCGTCCATCCCTAATTACAAGCCCATAGTTTATAAAGTAACAGTGTTATACCCTCTTGACATAAATATTTAAAAAGTTCAGTCCCTAAGGTAACTATTTATGTATTTTTTTTAATTGTAAATTTTTTAATTTTTTTTTAATTACAAAAAAAAAAAAAAATGGGGAGTGTGGGAGGTAATGAGTTAATTTTATGTGTAAAAGTCATTTATTTGTATGTGAAAAATGTGTAGGGTGTAGTTTACTATTTGGCCACAAGATGGCCACAGTAACTTTTTGTTTTAATGCGACCTCCAAGCTTCCTTCCGGAAGCTTGGAGGAAGAATAAGGAGGCTGGACACGTGAGTTTTTTCTCACAATGATCGCGCTGCCCATAGGAGAGCAGCTGATCATTGCGGGGCTTAGATCAACGAACGGGAATGGATTTTCCCGTTCATTGATCTCTGGGCGAGCGGGCGGCGGCGGTTTTACTAGCGGCGGGCGGCGTGTTTACGAGCGGGAGCGCGGGCAGCGTCGGGAACGCGGAAAGTACGTGTTTCTCCGTCCCTGGTTTTTAAAGGATGGAAAAAGGGGCGGAGAAATACGTACGCGCGGGTGTAAAGTGGTTAATAATGTTGACGCCAGGTGGCATCATGGAGTCATGTTTAACTAATTGGGAAAACAACTTCTTTGTTTAATATTTATATAACTTGTTCCCAAAACATCATGTGTTATCAGCTTTCTGAGACTAGAGCACGTCAACAATTCTTCCAGAACCAAAACAATCCTACGAGAAGGTTTTACTTTCTCATCTTCCACGGGTAGACTACAGATTTTAAATGTCTTTCAGAGTAATAGATTCTATTATATAGGGTTTAACAATAACTATTTCTTTCTTTGGAAGGACTGTATTAATTATTAATATTTATATATACATACACATGACAGTTTTTCCTGCATAAATAAAACCGCTAGAATTCTGACAAAGTACCCCAGCTTCCAGGATGTTTTGAAACAGGTCAGGAAATCTGCTGGCCATTTCCAAAAATCATACACAGCCATGGCTCGCCTTGTTGACATTCAGTGGCAATACAACTTGCCTGTGAGAGGCTTAATTTGCGACAGCCCCACGAATAGTGCTGCTCGGATACCACTTTTCACTATCTGGATCTAATTCGGGTCGGATATCCGAGTTTAAAATTTTCCAATCCGGATCCGAATCAGATATCCGACCTCAGTATCCGGCCGGATTCGGATATACAGATAGAAAACCGGAAGTGACCTAAAACTGGCTGAAAATGCTTCTAAAAGTCTCTTTAAATGGCAAAAAACCCTTTCGGAGGTCTCTCTCTCTCTCTCTCTCCCTCTCTGGGATTTTTGCCATTGAAGGTGATTTTGGCTTCTGCTCGGATATCTGAACTAACTATCCGCCCGGATTTCGAATTTTACATGGGAAATCAGAGTTAGTCAATTCGGATTTTAAACAATATCCGAATTGCTGTTCAAGGTTCGGACAGTGGAAAAAGTTTGGATTATCTGGGTAGTTCAGATATCCGAAATATTGTTGAGCACTACTGCCCACGAAAGGGAATTCAATGTTACTTATGTTGGATTGGCTGTACCAGCAGCAACGTGCAGTGAATAAGTACCTCTATGCACTGGCTAGTAGGACTGGACAGGTGGGTTATTTTTACCCGAGGTAGACTGATGCGTCTTTTTGATGAGACCACTAATCTTGTCAGTTGAAGCAAAGGCTCCATCAGTGACCTCATACCATACATGTTTTTTTACGAAAGCATGCCACGAGACGTGTTCTTGACCACACCGTGGAGGAGTGGGAGAGGAGGAAGAGTTCATGCTGCTTAGTTCGAGAAGGGGCTATGTCATTAGCTGTACCTAGGCAAAGGGAGGAGTCTGAAGAGGAGTCAGAGGAAGAGGATGGCTGCTGTGGTGAGGAAGAGCAAAAGGAGCAGGCTTCCCAGGGGAACATCTCATCTTTTAGGACACCCTGGTCTTGTCTGTGGCTGGAGCCCTCTGCCTCATATCTCATTGGAATGGGCCAGATCATGCTACTGTGTCTGAGGAAGGACCCCCGTATCAAGAAAATGAAGGACATGGAACTGAACTGTGTGGCAACCCTTGGTATAAACAGAAAATTTGCTGGCACATGCCAGTTTTTTGCGGTCTCTAATACAGAGGCTGAAAGTAAAATATTTATTCAGCAGATAACTGTCCAATTTTTCAGGCCTCACATACTGAGGCTGCAATTTAAAACATTTACGCTACCCAATTTTTCAGCCCTCTGCAGTGGATACAACTACAATGTTTTAGGCGGCTGTATGCCACTTTTTCCATGCCTATGCTACAGTGCCTGCAAATAACATGTCCTTAAAGTGGAAACAATTTAATTGTAAAAATACATTTATAAAAGTGTAAAGATTTAGTAAGAAAAAAGCATCTATGTAAAATATGTATTTTTGAGGACTATTTAGCCCTTGACCCTCCTCCGCCATGCCGTTGTTCTGGTTACCATTTTTTAAAAGAAATTGTGGCTGCAGAGATACTTTGAAGATTTTAGACGTTTGCTTGCCGTTAAAGTCAATGGGGTTTACCGCTAACGATCAGTGCGCAAACTTTCGCTGCACAATTCAGGAGAATGCGAAATGGATATGTTCCTCCAACTCTAATGGGGAGGCGGGGGGGAGGGGGGTTGTCTAATGCTGGGGGTACATTTGGATAACTAAACTTGGAAGGGGGGCTGCCTAATGCTGAGAAAACATTCAGTTAAGTAAACTGGGGAGAGGGCTGCCTAATACTGGGGGCACATCTGGCAATCTATCGGGGAAGGGCTGTCTAACACTGAGGGCAAGTCTGGCTATCTGTCCAAAGTAGGGGGATGCCTAATAACTTACAGCACATTTGGCTATCTATACTGGGCGGGGGGGAGGGGGGGGGGTGACTAATACTGTGAGCACATCTGGCTATCTATACTAGTGGATGGGGGTATCCTACTTAATACTGGGGCTACATCTGCTACCTACACTGGGGTGGGCACAATTTGAGAGGGAGTACTTACTTTGGAATCTCCACCTCTTGTGCTGGTTCTGGCCCTGCACATAGTCGCTCCTTGAAAAATGTGACTTGACTTCCCTGAGAAGTATTCTCATTGGTCTAATAAGGGGACCAACAGGTAAGTATTTATGGATAATTAAGAATATTAAATAGTTTTTTTTGGGGGGTTGTTTTTCTTTCACTTTTAACTCTGTGAAAATGGGTAAGGGGTGCATTAGTGCTGCTATACCCATTTCACCTGGGGACCACCCTATGAAAGAGAACCCCACAGATTCTACCATGAGATGCCCCCGCTGTGGCCTACACTCACTTGCATGTGGACAGATACTCCCACCTTTTTTTGGGAACCGCAGGTGGGATAAGCCCCCATATCATATACCATGTAAGCTTGTATAGCTCAGGGCGCAGAGAACCACATGGTTTAGGTTCCGACTTCTAGCTATACCAACCTGCATGGGGGGTTAAAGAATTGGAAGAGGGTACCCATTCTGCATGTTGTCTTAATTTTTAATTATGATGATGATTCGGCTTATGGCTTTGATCCATATTAAATTTTTTAAAAAACGGACAGCGTGAGGTACATACGTTAACATCCTTTTAAATCAAGAAGTTAAGAACTTTAACCTCTCCTGGTTATGAAAATGTACAGATTTTTGTGCTGCATATTTTTATTCCAGTCAGTATTAAAGAACAAGTGACATTTTTTTTCCTCGATTTCCCACACTCAGCACATAAAAATAATAAAAAATTATATCTATCTATCATATCTATATCTATCTATCTATATCTATATATATCTATCTATCTATCTATTTTTTTTTTCAGCCGATCGGCAGACCTAGGTGTTAAGTGGTTTTACATGGAAACGCGCTCGAACTGTCAGTTCACCGAGTGTGTCTCCTTGAACAACCTGCGAGCTGCCGATCGCGGCTCGCAGGCGAAATGTAAACACGCGGGGAAGAAATCCCCGCTGTTTACATCATACAGCGCTGCTGCGCAGCAGCGCTGTAAAGGAGATCGGCGATCCCCGGCCTCTGATTGGCCGGGGAACGCCGGCAGCTGATAGGCTGAAGCCTATTAGAGGCGGTGCAAGACGGATCTCCGTCCTGCGCCACCCAGGGGAAAGAGGAGAGGGAGGGAAGGGGAAGGTGGAGGAAAATCGCTACGGAGGGGGGCTTTGAGGAGCCCCCCCGCTGATCGAAAATAGCCGTCGGCGATCAGACCCCCCCAGCAGGACATCCCCCTAGTGGGGAAAAAAGGGGGAAGTGTGGTCGCCCTGGCTGATGCTGATCTGTGCTGTGGGCTGGAGAGCCCACACTGCACAGATCAGCGCAAACAAGCACGGACTTACAAGGCCACAAGTATGAAAAAGGTAAATACCATTTCATAATCCAGATCCATGGAGGACGCCATCTGCATCCTCCCGTTTATTCCGCCATGGCACCCGCAGTAATAACTGTCCCAGCCGGGTCCCGACCCCTCCAAATGGGTCGGGTTCTCATTCCCCCCTCAATATGGCCGCCACAGATTGCCGCGGCTGCGCAGTCCGCATAGACGCAATTGCGGCTGCACAGCTCTAGGGCCTCCTCCCGATGTGTCCGATGTATGCACACATATTGATGACGCGGCAGGAGGAGGCCCTAGAGCTGTGCACCCACAATCGCATCTATGAGGACTGCGCAGCCGCGGCAATCTGTGGCGGCTATATTGAGTGGGGAATGAGAACCCGACCCATTCGGAGGGGTCGGGAGTCGGGACCCGACCGGGGCCGATATTACTGCGGGAGCCATGGGGGAATGAACGGGAGGGCGCGATTGGCATCCTCCATGGATCTGGATTATGAAAAGGTATTTAACTTTTTTCACATTTGTGGCCTTGGAAGTCCGTTAAATATTGTTTCCTGCTATCTTTTTAACATATCCTGCAAATCTGGTGTGGCTAGGATGTAAGGGGCCTTTGCTATTAACTGCTAAAGTCAGCGGGTGATGATAACCAACCAGAATTATAGGGGTGCAAAAGTGCTGAATTCTGCCATAGGCTTTCATTGGGCCTCCTATTTAAACTTTCCAAAATCTCACACGATTTCAAAGGGCGATGGCTCAGCAGTGGCAAATTTTCTAGCATTGTAGGAACTCTTAGGGGGATCATGACTGTGAGTTTCGGGCCCCTAGGCCAAAGAGGTCATAGCCTAGGGTCACAAAAACCTGTTTATTTGGGCAATGTCAATGGTGGAGATTCTGATGAACATAAATCGCAGCCATGGCCGTTAGCAACGTCTGAATCTCACGACATGTCTCATGCAGGTAGAAGGCATATTGTTATACTTGTACTCCAAAGTTGGGTTCCCTACATCTTTGCAAACCAGTTACAGGGGTGCAAAAGTGGTAAAATCCCCCATAGGCTTTCATTGGGCCTCCTATTTAACTTTCCAAAATCTCACACCATTTCAAAGGGCAATGGCTCAGCAGTGGCAAATTTTCTAGCATTGTAGGAACTCTTAGGGGGATCATAACTGGTGAGTTTCGGGCCCCTAGGCCAAAGAGGTCATAGCCTAGGGTCACAAAAACCTGTTTATTTGGGCAATGTCAATGGTGGAGATTCTGACGAACATAAATCGCAGCCATGGCCGTTAGCAATGTCTGAATCTCACAACATGTCTCATGCAGGTAGAAGGCATATTGTTATACTTTTACGCCAAAGTTGGGTTCCATACATGTCTGCAAACCAGAGTTACAGGGGTGCAAATGTGGTAAAATCCCCCATAGGCTTTCATAGGGCTCCCCATTTCACTTTCAAAAATCTCAAATCTTTTCAAAGGGCAATGGCTCAGCAGTGGCAAAACTCACCAGTCATGATCCCCCTAAGAGTCCCTACAATGCTAGAAAATTTGCCACTGCTGTGCCATCGCCCTTTGAAATGGTGTGAGATTTTGGAAGGGTAAATAGGAGGCCCAATGAAAGCCTATGGGGGATTTTACCACTTTTTCACCCCTGTCGGCTGCTAGCCAATTGGAAGAGGCAGAGAGGAGAGGGGAGGCGCAGCGGGAATGGAGGACGCCGCAACGTCATAGCTGGGGGCGGTGCTGGGCACAATGCATCAGCGCACGCTGCCCACCGCCCCCTTTGCTCGTCGGAGTCTTCTTCTATGCCGCGCATCTGCACTGACTCTAGCCAGCGCGGCCAAAGGTGGGGAGACCAGGAGGAGCCCCATACACCGCCGCTGGAACTGGAGGGAGGTGAGTGGTACCTACACCTAACTACTCTATACCTGGCTAACTATACTGAAGGTTCCTACACCTAACTATACTGTACCTGGCTAACTATACTGAAGCCACCTACACCTAACTACTCTATACCTGACTAACTATACTGAAGGCACCCACACTTAACTACACTATACCTGGCTAACTATACTGAAGCCACCTACACCTAACTACACTATACCTGGCTAAATATACTGAAGGCTCCTACACCTAACTACACTATACCTGGCTAACTATACTGAAGACACCCACACCTAACTACACTATACCTGGCTACCTATACTGAAGGCCCCTATACCTATCTACCTATACTGAAGGCACATATACCTAGCAAACTAAATGTTGGTATATCTTCTGGGCTTGGCAAATTTTAAAGTAGCTCGCGAGCCGAAAAAGTGTGGGCACCCCTGCCCTAGGCTATGACCTCTTCTGCCTAGGGGCCCGAAACTCACCAGTCATGATCCCCCTAAGAGTCCCTACAATGCTAGAAAATTTGCCACTGCTGAGCCAACGCCCTTCGAAAAGATTTGAGATTTTTGAAAGTGAAATAGGGAGCCTAATGAAAGCCTATGGCAGAATTCAGCACTTTTGCACCCCTTTAATTCTGGTTGGTTATCATCACCCGCCGACTTTAGCAGTTAATAGCAAAGGCCCCTTACATCCTAGCAACATCAAATTTGCAGGATATGTTAAAAAGATAGCAGGAAGCAATATTTAACGGACTTCCTAGGCCACAAATGTGAAAAAAGTTAAATACCTTTTCATAATCCAGATCCATGGAGGATGCCATCCGCGCCCTCCCGTTCATTCCCCATGGCTCCTGCAGTAATACCGGCCCCGACCCCTCCAAACGGGTCGGGTTCTCATTCCCTCCTCAATATGGCCGCCACAGATTGCTGCTGCTTTGCAGTCTGCATAGGCGCGATTGCGGCTGCGCAGCTCTAGGCCCTCCTCCCACCGCGTCATCAATATGCGTGCATACATCGGACGCATCGGGAGGAAGTGATAGAGCTGCGCAGCAACAATCGCGTATATGCGGACTGCGCAGC
Source organism: Hyperolius riggenbachi (assembly GCF_040937935.1). Lineage (NCBI taxonomy): Eukaryota > Metazoa > Chordata > Amphibia > Anura > Hyperoliidae > Hyperolius > Hyperolius riggenbachi. Next base: position 92,403,181 of record NC_090653.1, on the reverse strand, counting down.
CGCGGCAATCTGTGGCGGCCATATTGAGGGGGGAATGAGTTGAGAACCCGACCCGTTCAGAGGGGTCGGGACTCGACCGGGGCCGTTATTAGTGCGGGAGCCATGGCGGAATGAACAGGAGGGTGCGGATGGGGTCCTCAGTGGATCTGGATTATGAAAAGGTATTTAACTTTTTTTCACATTTGTGGCCTCAGAAGTCCTTTAAAAAATGTTTTTATTTTATTTTTTATTATTTTTATGTGCTGTGTGTGGGAAATCTTAAAAAAAAAAAAATGGCGTGGGGTCCCCCCTCCCGAGCCTCTGTAACCCCTTGTCCCCAGATGCCCACCCCCCTCCCAGGAGAAATGAGTATAGGGGTACAAAGTACCCCTTACCCATTTTCACAAAAGGTTAAATGAAATAAAAACACAACCACGAGAAAAGTATTTTATTATTCTAAATTAACCATAAATACTTACCTGTACCTTTAAAAAAGTTTTCCCACGCCAATATCCACGGTAAACGATCCAACAAACTGTATCCTCTTATGTTGCGATCTTCAATTAAGTTGATTGAAGATCTCCGACGCCTCCCACATAGCAGAAAATGCGTCCTTTTGGACGCATAGCTGCCGGCTCCTGCTGTCTCTACCCACCTCCTCACCTGTCACCCTCACCTAGCCTGGCACCCATGGGTGCACTGGGTGCCAGGCTAGGTGAGGGTGACAGGTGCAGGCAGGTGGAGAGAGACAGCAGCGGAGCCGGCAGCTTCACGTCCTGCTCAGGACGCATTCTCTGCTATACTAACGGTTCATGAATCATCCGGTTCTTTTTAATGAATCGGTTCTTTTTACTTTGAAACTTAAAAATTGATTTTCTCAAAAAGTATAAGGTCTTTTTGAAAAAAATGTTTCCTCTTGTTCCCACTATTCCACTTAAAATTCCCAACAATGTTGGTGTTTTTACTATGTAAGGGGACTTTGCTATTTACCGCTAAAGTCAGCGCCATTAAAGTCTATGGGCAAACCAAACTTTTTTAAAAAAGGTTCCCGGTTCACTGCGGAGGCAAACCACCCGAAGTTCGCCTGGAACCGTTCGCCGGCGAACCGTTCAGGACATCTCTGGTCATCACACTGTGGCGGGGAGATCTCACCACAATATGAGCCATACAGATCTCCCGATGATCAATTTCATGGAGATGAGCTTCCAAATTTCTTGACATTTCGATTTCTGAATTTCAAATCAGAAATCGGCTTTCTATGGTGTAATTGTAATTTCATGGAAATACTGCATTACAGAGACTCAGAAATTTTAGGCCAATCAATAGACTTGGATGCTTTGGACCAATCAGAGAATGCAGAATTATACCACAGAAATCAGATTACTGCGTAAATCAAAAGACTCGGAAGCATTGGGCCAATCCGAGATAGCAGAAGTATACTGCGGTTGCCAATTGGAAATGCAGATTCCGTATAATGGCAAAACCGTACAGTCGCAAAAAATAAAACAAAAAATTTGAAAAAAATACAATTACCTAACTTTATTGACAAAAATAAAAACAAATTAACATTCTGGGGAAATCAAAAGACTCTTATCATAAAGCAAACATCTGTTGGAAGAGTAACCATAGCTAATTACTATTCACACAGGCAGATAAAAAAGGCTAGCTTAGTAAACTCCACCTACAAATATATGCCTCAACCCATACCTTACCTCTGTTACAGAGACTGGTTAGTTAGTTGTTTAATTTTTTTTAATGCTAATAAATTCCGCCAGGAGGCAGCGCAGCAGTTTTTTTTTTGTTTTTTTTTTTTTTTTAAATCGTAGCGAGCCCACCCCCCCGCCCGCTTCGATCACCTTCGGCGATCTCCGATCAGGAAATCCCGTTCAAAGGACGGGATTTCCATGGCGACGGGGCGGCTCGACGTCAGCGACGTCGTGACGTCATTGGGAGTCCCGATCCACCCCTCAGCGCTGCCTGGCACTGATTAGCGCACGGGGTCTGGGGGGGGGGGGGGCGGCGGATAGCGGCGATCGAGCGCGGGGCAATCGGCGTGCTGACGCAGCTAGCACAGTGCTAGCTGCGAATAAAAATTAAACAAGTCGGCCCAGCAGGGCCTGAGAAAACCTCCTGCACGGCTTACCCCGGGGTTGCCGCCAGGGAGGTTAAAGTAAACCTTACATACTGTACGGCTAAAATGAATAACAACAAGGACTCCACTACCGTTACCCTAATTTTGTGTATAGTACACACAGGTATGTGGGATTTCTGAACTATTACCTCTCCAGCTCACATGTGCGTGGTAGTGTCCCATTTGCTAGAAGTCTAGACAGTATTCTAGTGACATGAAGAGGAAACCAGCAGAGGGCAAAAATGGCTACCAAAAAGAGCACTGTTTTCGCTACTTTCTTTCTCTGAAAATAAGAAAGAAATTAGTACAGTTATTTAGTCAAAGCTATGCACAGCAGGTAATTTTGAAATAATCAGAGCCTGATTTATACTTTTGTTTACCTTTTTCCATCCCCCCAGATGCAAATAATTCCTGTTTAAATGTATACCTCCCAACTTTTTCAGATGAGATAAAGGGGACACCACACACCTGATCACACCTCTGTCACACCCCTAGTCACACATATCAAAGATTTCATAGGAAAAAAATGTTTTATAATTCAAACCACACTTGTCCTTTCTATCCTATTTTCCTTCATATTGCCATTTTAAAATGAGTAATATATCAATTTGAAGGATGGGAATGAAGTTTAGAGTCAAACATTTTTAGTAGAGAAATACACATATTTATATAGAAAGAGGGACAAAGTCCGGAAAGAGGGACAAATGAGGAGGACAGAGGGACAGGGCTTCCAGCGAGGGACTATCCCTCCAAAAGAGGGACAGTTGGGAGCTATGTAAATGTAAATTTCATGGAAAATGCATACAGTCTGGAACTTTGCCAGTCAGATACAACAGGACATGCATTTGTTTAGCTCAACTTCATACTGCATATAATCTGCATTAAATTTGCATATGAGCCAAAATAATTTTCATCTCATTGATCATCTCTACTGTCCTCGCACTTTAGACTGATAAATGAAAAACAGATGTCATCTGCTGCTTCAGTAAACTGTAACAATCACCCAATACAGTCTGCTAGTGACACAACATATGGGTAATTGGATTGTGCCTGGAATGTGGTTCTGCACATATACCAATGTGAACGTAACATTAGCAAATAATGTAAGCGTGAACAGAGGCGCCAGCAGGATAAAAGGTTCTAAAAGGCTTAAAATCCCTCAGGAGGTGGTGGTGGACTCACCTCCCCGAAGCAGAGAAGATACCGTCAGTTTTAGGACAACAGGTTTATTAATATACTCCAAAAGAAACAGTGCAACACGTTTCACGGGTATGTTTCCGCTTCCTCAGGCAATGATTAAATTAATATTGCCTGAGGAAGCGGGAACATACCCATAAAAATGACGGTATCTTGTCTGCTTCGGGGAGGTGAGTCCACCACCACCTCCTGAGGGATTTTAAGCCTTTTAGAACCTTTTATCCTGCGGGCGCCTCTGTTCACTCTTACATTATCAATATCCACCCCTGGTGGAGGGGTTGATCCCCATTTTTCCTTATCTACAGAGAGCGACTTTTAATCCTGAGTGAGGACAGGTCCAATCTTCTCACCTGCCTATACAGTGGTTACCTAGGCGTTAACCCACGTTTGTGAGTATATACATTATATACTTTTCATTTCCAACTCCTTGTTTTGCATACCACACTATATTGGGCTCTCTGTATTTATTTTGTCTTTATCATAACATTAGCAAAGCAGCATCAAAAGTATTACGTTTTATGTGGAAAACAGAGTAAATACATCACATTAAAATACGGGATGGATGGATGGATTGGGTTGGATCTGAGGGAAAGGCTATTTCGAAGGCCACTCAGGAAGATTAACCTGAGGTAGCTTTCGTGTCCATAGGACAGTCCCCCTGGGTATGAAAAATAACTGTTGCCTTATCTTTAGTGGCAGCCAAGTGGGAGAGTATGCAGATGGTATTTTATTTCTCAGGAGGCTTTAGGGATCTTCTTAGGACCAATGTATGTCGAGACAGGTCTGAAAGCAAGCTTTCCATGATAGAATCCTGGACTGGTTCCTAGCTGCTGCCATAATTTCCTCTTTTATTTTATAGACATGGTCTCTACAGATAATGTCTCTGCATCTGCGATAAGCTGGGTCTGGGATCCTAGGCCCCAAAACTCTGAATGGTCTGTCAATTTCACCTGGAGAATCTGATTGTAACAATTGCTGAAAGATTTTTTGGGCCACCAACTCACTGTCCTTGACTTGCACAGATTGCGGGAGACCTCTAATATGGATATTGTTTTGATGATTTCTATTCACGATACCATTACCAGAATGTGCTCATGGGACTGTGAAGCTTGAGAAATTATCACAGCATGCTTTTCATCCAGTCTGTGTATTCTAATATTTTCACTGTGCCTTCAAGATTATTGACTCCAATATGGATAATCTCAGATTTCAGAGACTGCATTTCAGATCAATGAGTATTTTGTAATTTGGAAATGTATTTCTCCATATCATCCATTGTTTGGAAAGATCTTAGTGTATCATCTTAATATCTAGAAGAGACAGATTGGTGGTGGCCCTGGTTATGATGAGGCCTGGTCAACTGGGAATGATAATTACTGGTATGATTGATCAAGTGAGGGGCTGAATGAGATATTAGTATCTAGGCCTCAAAAAAGCCTTGGGGATCTTGCCAGTGGAGGTATCCTCACCTATCTCAGATGAGGAGTCCTCAATCACCTCTGTTCTCTGATCTCTGATAGAAGATGAGCAGGCCCGTGTATGTTGTGTGGTGGTTCTAGAAGGGCCTTTCTCCTCTGGTGTAGCATTATGTTAGGACCTAGCAGCCTGGCCACATGACCACTGGAGACGATGCCAAATGTAGAGCAGGAGTAGTTTTGCAGTAAGAGGGTTTGGAGCAATGCCAGGAGACCTCAGTAGGGCTACTTGTTCTGTGTTATTTTACACCGCAGGGTCTGCAGTGTGAAGCAGCTCTATGGTGTGAGTGTGGGTATCATACACCATCTTGGATGAGCAAGAAGGCCCAGAGTCTTGTCTCTCCTTACTGAAGCAATTCCCTCTCTTTTCTCGCAATAATAGAGCTACGGAGGAGTGCCTCTTTCCCCTAGTCATGCCATGTCCAAGAAACTAATTAGCCTCTGAGGGAGAATTACATGAGTGGGTTTGCTGAGTGTAGCAAAAAAAATCTGCTCACTAGCCATAGCAAGTCAAGCATGCTCCCCCACCCCCTTCCCCAGACCATTAGTTGCTCTCTGTTTTTACATTTAACAAATGAACAAGAATACATTTTTTTTGCATTACATAATTATATGTTTACTAAACTGTGCAAAGAATAGACAAAATAAGCAACACTTGCAGGTAAAGTTAATTTAGATATCTACATGACTCATGTGATCCTTGCGCGATGTTCTTATGCGATTCTTTATGCGGAGCATCTCACAAGACATGAGTGTGTAGAAGATTCCAGTGCAGGCCAGAGGTAGGCAGAAGGAAAAGACAAAGAACCACCATACCCTCACTTTCAGATAAAACTGAAACACAACAAGATAAGGTATGAATTACTACAATTTTTTTGTAACACTATTTTCTGTTGGTGTACAAGTTTTTCCTAGAAATATAATACACGAACATTGCACTAATCATATATAAATAGAAGCTCTTCTACTGTAGTTAGTAAATAAATAGGCATACCTTGGGGAGATTAATATATTTGAACTTCAGCCAGAGAGACTGTTTCGTTCAATTCAGAGGAAAGCAGTGCGTACATAGTGAAATATAGCAGACATACTAGGAATAGATCTCAATACCAACTGTGTCAAGTATTCTGTAGACTGTGCAACAATAATCAGAACAAGTTAAAGAACCACCATAAAACACAAAACAGGAGTATCATAAAGGAACACCATTTCCCTCCTAAAAAAGGGGGGAGGGTTGGGAGAATCAAAGAAAAGAAAAAAAAAATAGAGAGAAGACCAGTAAAAATATTCCTCTGAAGGCGGTTAGCTTCCATAGAAGGAGTTAGCTCTCTCACTTGTCGGTAATTTTTGTTTTCCATGCATTAAAAGCCTTTGTGAATTGACATTCCACAAAATGTTTGATAAGATTAGTTGTTTTTGCTTTATCACATGTGGTAATGCTTTGTTATTTGAGACCAATATATTAATATTTTGGTGATCCACCTCCAACTTCCTGCACAGTCTTTTTATGGTTAGGCATGGAACCAATGAGTTCCATGATCTCGGACTGGGGAATTTTGGCCCACTTCTCACACAAACGTAGCAAAAGTTTGCCATGGGAACCTGGTTTCTGGGGATGCCTTCGTATGGCATAATGGAGAACAGCATTTTGTGGGATTCATGTCACGCAACTTAATGACCCATGGCAGATTCTGGATGGTATTTTTCCCCTTCGAGTCCTTGTCATGTTTAGCACAATGGCGTGAGTTCTAGGTTCCATAAACAAATTGGATGCTTTTGGAAGCAACTCGTGGAAACTATTGGCAGCAGACTCTGCACCAAGATGGCAATGTAATTTGCACTGTTAAAGGTGTCCACACATTCCACTCATTCTGATCTCCCTGTGCTCCAAATGGCACCCCAGATCATCAAGGAAAATTCATGTTTGACTGGGGGTTGGAGGTGGTTCAGGTGAAATTTTTGACTGGGTTGCTGCCTCAACTTTATGCATCCACTGCAGGAAAATGTGGACTAATAATAATTAAATAATAATAATAATCTGGGAAAATTACATGGCGCCAATAGTTCACATAATTTTTCTCCATCTTTGTGACCAACTGTTTCCTTTTTTTTTAACATTGTCTGTGGTTAATACAAGTCTTGCAGATCTCCCATGATAGTTGAGTTGATGCAGATATCAGCTGTGCTTTGACTCACTAGCAGATTTTCTGCCATGGCTTCAGCTCTGCAACAGGGCTGTTGTTCCATGAATCATTTGCCAGCCCTCGACTGTCATGCTGTTGGGCCCAATCAACCTAGATGTGGATCAACAGGTTCCTTGTGTTCATTTTTGAACTGGTGAATTTCCTAATTCATGGTGGACAATGAAATCTGTAGGGCACAGGATATTTCCTATAGACTTCTGCCTCGCTTATGTTGTCCAACATCTACCCTCTTTAGAAATCACTCAATTTCTGAAGAACCTTTGGTTTGAGGCATCCTGCATCCAGATGGGACTGGGGGACAGGACACGTTCCCCCTCGAACAGGCCTCACCATGATTGACCAAGCCATATCCAGAGGTTGCCTTTTGCAAATAGATGAGTGCTAGCAGCATTGCTGAAGAGGTTAAAAGGGGGTCAATCTGTTAGTGCTCAGACCATATGCCGAACACACCATTAAATTGGTCTGCATAGCTGTCATCCCAGTAGGAAGCTTCTTCTACAGATGATGCACAAGAAAGCCCACAGTTTTCTGAAGACAAGAAGGCTAAATACATGGATTACTGTAATCATGCCCTGTGGTCTGAGGAGACCAATATCAACATATTGAGTTCAGATGGTGCCAAATGTGTGTGGTGACAACCAGGTTAGGAGTACAAAGACAAGTGTGTCTTGCCTACTGTCAAGCATAGTGGTGAGGGTGTCATGGTTTGGGGCTCCAGGAGCGCTGCTGGTACGGGGAAGCAGTATTCCAACTTAACAAGCACAAACACACCTCCAAGATAACCACTGCCTTGTTTCCAGACCGATACCCCATTGACCATCTGTGGAGCATCCTCATTAGTAAGGTGCAGGAGTGCAAGGTCTCTAACATCCTCCAGATTTGTCATGGAGGAGTGGAAGAGGATTCCATTGGCAACCTGTGAAGCTCTAATAGATTCCATGTTCAAGAGAGTTAAGGCAGTGCTGGAAAATAAGGGTGGGCACACAAAAATATTAAAAACAGAAAGAGGAGGAGGCTGCCAGGCTGGCACTACCATTCACATGTTTTTTCAAAAGTGATAATCAGCACTTATAGTTGCATGATCAAGGAAGCTACATGCAGTGATCGCACAGCACGATTTACATATTATAGCCGCGGTGCAACTACAAAAAAACACCCTCAGTATAGGTAGGTAGGTATAGGTGCCCCCTGTATAGGAAGCCAAGTATAGGTGCCCCCAGTATAGGTAGCCAGATATAGGTGCCCCAGTATAGGTAGCCAGCTATAGGTACCTCTAGTATAGGTAGCCAGGTATAGGTGTCACCATTATAGATAGCCAGGCATAGGTGATGCCAGTATAGCTAGCCAGGTATAGTTGCCCCCAGTATACAGTGGAGGAAATAATTATTTGACCCCTCACTGATTTTGTAAGCTTGTCCAATGACAAAGAAATGAAAAGTCTCAGAACAGTATCATTTCAATGGTAGGTTTATTTTAACAGTGGCAGATAGCACATCAAAAGGAACATCGAAAAAATAACCTTAAATAAACGATAGCAACTGATTTGCATTTCATTGAGTGAAATAAGTTTTTGAACCCTCTAACAATAAAAGACTTAATACTTAGTGCAAAAACCCTTGTTTGCAAGCACAGAGGTCAAACGTTTCTTGTAATTGATGACCAAGTTTTCACACATTTTAGGAGGAATGTTGGTCCACTCCTCTTTGCAGATCATCTCTAAATCCCTAAGGTTTCGAGGCTGTCTCTGTGCAACTCTGAGCTTGAGCTCCCTCCATAGGTTTTCTATTGGATTAAGGTCCGGAGACTGACTAGGCCACTCCATGACCTTAATGGGCTTCTTCTTGAGCCACTCCTTTGTTGCCTTTGCTGTATGTTTTGGGTCATTGTCGTGCTGGAACACCCATTCACGACCCATTTTCAGTTTCCTGGCAGAGGGAAGGAGGTTGTCGTTCACGATTTCACGATACATGGCTCCTTCCATTTTCCCGTTAATGTGATTAAGTTGTCCTGTGCCCTTAGCAGAAAAACACCCCCAAAGCAAAATGTTTCTACCCCCATGCTTGACGGTGGGGACGGTGTTTTGGGGGTCATAGGCAGCATTTTTCTTCCTCCAAACACAGCGAGTTGAGTTAATGCCAAAGAGCTCTATTTTGGTCTCATCAGACCACAGCACCTTCTCCCAGTCACTCACAGAATCATTCAGGTGTTCATTGGCAAACTTCAGACGGGCCTGCACATGTGCCTTCTTGAGCAGGGGGACCTTGCGAGCCCTGCAGGATTTTAATCCATTGCGGTGTAATGTGTTTCCAATGGTTTTCTTGGTGACTGTGGTCCCTGCTAATTTGAGGTCATTCACTAACTCCTCTCGTGTAGTTCTAGGATGCTTTTTCACCTTTCTCAGAACCATTGACACCCCACAAGGTGAGATCTTGCGTGGAGCCCCAGAGCGAGGTCTATTGATGGTCATTTTGTGCTCCTTCCATTTTCGAACAATCACACCAACAGTTGTCACCTTCTCTCCCAGCTTCTTGCTAATGGTTTTGTAGCCCATTCCAGCCTTGTGCAGGTCTACAATTTTGTCTCTGACATCCTTGGACAGCTCTTTGGTCTTTCCCATGTTGGAGAGTTTGGAGTCTGCTTGATTGATTGATTCTGTGGACAGGTGTCTTTTATACAGGTGACTAGTTAAGACAGGTGTCCTTAATGAGGGTGACTAATTGAGTAGAAGTGTCTAACCACTCTGTGGGAGCCAGAACTCTTAATGGTTGGTAGGGGTTCAAAAACTTATTTCACTCAATGAAATGCAAATCAGTTGCTATCTTTTATTTAAGGTTATTTTTTCGATTTTCCTTTTGATGTGCTATCTGCCACTGTTAAAATAAACCTACCATTGAAATGATACTGTTCTGAGACTTTTCACTTCTTTGTCATTGGACAAACTTACAAAATCAGTGAGGGGTCAAATAATTATTTCCTCCACTGTAGATAGCCAGCCTCTCCCCCCATTCTCCCTCCCCCACTCCTTTACCTGCTCAAACCATGGCCCATGGAGTCCGAATCCCCTCTGCCTCACTGGCGCTGCACTGTCTGGTGCAGTGGCAGTACTTCAGTCTTCAAACCTCAGATCAGCGGTTACCCGCAGTGAAGATAGGGGAGAGCAGTGCAGGGCTGCCATCAGAAATTTTGAGGCCCCTCATACATCATCAGGTTTGGGCTCCCCACTGGTTGCTGTGCCCGCCCACTAGCCACCCCACCCCTGTGTCCGTGCGCGAAGTGAACTGTGGCAAAAAATGTGCATGGTTTTAACACTGAAGAAAGCGGCATGCACAGTGCAATGTGGCAAAAAGTGGGCGTGGCCATGACATGTTTTGGGAGGAGCCAAATACTAGCGAAATTCAGGTAGTCCCCCAGTTAACAAATGAGATAGGGACTTGTAGGTCCATTTTTATCCTTTATCCATTCTCTTTTGTCCCTCTCTTTTCTTTCTGTGCCTCTTGTCCCCCTTTGTCTCACCTCAGTTTGTGCCTTGTGCTTTTGTGTCCCTCTGTGCGACCTCATGTTCCCGTTTCATCTCTTTTCCTGTGCCTCTTTTGTCCGCCTCTGTTCCCCCTCTGCCTCTTTTATCCCCATGTGTTACCTCTTGTACCCTTCTGTCGCAGCTCGTCCCCCTGCCCTAGCCAGGTATAAGTGCCCCCAGTATAGGTATCCAGGCATAGGTGCTCCCAGTATAGTTAGCCAGCTATAGGTTCCCCCAGTATAAGTAGCCAGCTATAGGTGGTGCCCCAGTATAGGTAGCCTGGTGTAGATGTCCCCAGCATAGGTAGCCTGGTATAGCTGGTGCCCCAGTATAGGCCAGCAAGATACAGGTGCCCTAGTATAGGTATTCAATTATAGGTGGTGCCCCTGTATAGGTAGCCTGGTACAGTTGCCCCAAGTATAGGTAACCTGGTATGGGTGGTGCACCAGTATATGTTAGCCAGGTACAGGTGCTCCCAGTATACGTAGCAAGCTATAGGCGCCCCAGTATAAGTAGCCAAGTATAGGTGGCCAGGTACAGGTGGTGCCCTCAATAAAGGTAGCCAAGTATAGGTGGTGCCCCAGTATAGGTAGCTAGGTATAGGTGGTGCAACAGTATAGGTAGCTAGCAGTAGTGTAGCTAAGGAGCTGTGGGCCCCGGTGCAAGTTTTACAATGGGGCCCCCCAACCACGCTATAGATAACAATTGATACTGCACACCAAAACCTGCCAATGGCAACTACAGTGTCAGAGGTGCAAGAAGGGGATGGTGAACACTTTGTTAATGATTTCCACTATTCAAAATATCTATAGAAGTAATTATTATGAGCACAGGACCAATAGAGAGCTAATACTGAAGTTGAGGAAGGGCTCTTCAGGACCCTTCTAGCCCAAGGGCCCCAATGCAGTCGCAAACCTCTGCAACCCCTATTGCTATGCCCCTGGTAGCTAGGTATAGGTGGTTCCAGCCCCAGTATAGAAAGCCAGATGTAGAGCGCTCACTCATCTGCTTCCCACGTTCAAGCGCTGATGTCACTCTTCTCTCAGTGCTGGAACATGGTGTGCTGGTTAGTGAGCCACAGGCTCACAGCCAGCACATGCGGCCCTTCCAGCGCTTTGGGGGGGCCCAGGGCCCTCAGAAGCCCTGGGCCCCTCACTTAGGGTGGCCACTTGCAGAACCCCAAAAAGGAGGACATCACACCCTGAAAAGGAGGACATCATACTGAGCGTGCCAAAAGTGGGTGTGGTCAAGCATAATGTGGGCGTGGTCATGGGTGGGACCAAATAAACATGACCTTGTCAGTGGTGTAAATTGTCTGCCGGGGAAGTTTGTGCTCTGCCGTAGTGTAGCCCCCAAAAGTAGATGTAATCTGACAGCATTTCACCAAAAATATGCGTAATCTGGTAAAAGTTTCTCCAAAATACAAATAATATGGCAGTGGTTCCCCCAAAATAGACAATGTGGCAGCAGCAGTTCCCCCCAACATACACATAGTCTGAAACCAGTTCCCCAAAATACGCGAAGAATAGGTAGCCAGGTCTTTGGGTGTCCCCAGAGTAGTTAGCCAGGTCTATAGATGTCTCCGGTACAGATGGCCAGGTTTTTAGGTGTCCCCAGAATAGTTAGGCAGGTCTATAGGTGTCCCCAGTATATGTAGCCAGGTCTTTAGGTTCCCCCAGAATAGTTAGCCAAGTGTATAGGTGTCTCCAGTACAGATAGCCAGGTGTATAGTGTTCCCAGTATATATAGCTAGGTCTATATGTGTCCCCAGTATATTTAGCCTGGGCTATGGGTGTTCCAAGTATATGTAGACAGGTCTATAGGTGTCCCCAGAATAGTTAGCCAGGTGTCCCCTGGCAGGAGGGGCGAACTCAGTGAAGGGAGAGCGGTAGGTACAGCAGTGTGAAAGGGAGGACATCTCTCCCCCACTTTCCTCACCTTTGGTCTCCCCCTTCCTCGCTCTCCCCTCTAGAACTAAAGTTTTGGGGTGGATGGCAGCGGGTGGGACTTACCTGCCTCCTTCCACGGCGAAGCAGTAGTGATGTCCGGTTCACGAGTCATTTGAGCCTGTTCTTTCCTGTGATCCGACTCATCCACTGAGCCGAATCAGTTCAGTGGATGAGACAGGAACTGCAGCTAAACACAGTGTTTAGCTGCAGTTCCTGTCTCATCCACTGAACTGATTCGGCTCAGTGGATGAGTCGGATCATTACACTCACAGGAAAGAACAGGCTCAAATAACTCATGAACCGGACGTCACTACGCAGCAGCGCTTGGAGCGAGGCAGAGGTAAGTCCCGCCCACTGCCAGTCACCCCAAAACTTTAGTTCTAGAGGAGAGAGCGAGGAAGGGGGAGCCCAAAGGTGAGGAAGACAAAGGTGAGGAAGACACCCAAGGTATTCCGTTAGGAGTATGGTGAGTTCATAGAAGATTTTATTTTTTGTCACAAGTAAGCGGAAATTGATTTTAATTGTCTTTTTTCACAAAGTGTCATTTTCCGCTAACTTGTGACAAAAAATAAAATCTTCTATGAACTCACCATACTCCTAACGGAATACCTTTGGGTGTCTTCTTTCTAAAATGGGGTCATTTGTGGGGTTCCTATACTGCCCTGGCATTTTAGGGGCCCTAAACCGTGAGGAGTAGTCTTGAAACCAAATGTCGCAAAATGACCTGTGAAATCCTAAAGGTACTCATTGGACTTTGGGCCCCTTAGCGCAGTTAGGGTGCAAAAAAGTGCCACACATGTGGTATCGCCATACTCAGGAGAAGTAGTATAATGTGTTTTGTGGTGTATTTTTACACATACCCATGCTGGGTGGGAGAAATATCTCTGTAAATGACAATTTTTTGATTTTTTTTCACACACAATTGTCTATTTACAGAGAGATTTCTCCCACCCAGCATGGGTATGTGTAAAAATACACCCCAAAACACATTATACTCCTTCTCCTGAGTACGACGATATGACATGTGTGACACTTTTTTGCAGCCTAGGTGCGCTAAGGGGCCCAACATCCTATTCACAGGTCATTTTGAGGCATTTGTTTTCTAGACTACTCCTCACGGTTTAGGGCCCCTAAAATGCCAGGGCAGTATAGGAACTCCACAAGTGACCCCATTTTAGAAAGAAGACACCCCAAGGTATTCCGTTAGGTGTATGGGGAGTTCATAGAAGATTTTATTTTTTTGTCACAAGTTAGTGAAAAATGACACTTTGTGAAAAAACTATAAAAATCAATTTCCGCTAACTTTTGACAAAAATAAAATCTTCTATGAACTCGTCATACATCTAACAGAATACCTTGGGGTGTCTTTTTTCTAAAATGGGGTAACTTGTGGGGTTCCTATACTGCCTTGGCATTTTACGGGCCCAAAACCGTGAGTAGTCGGGAAACCAAATTTCTCAAAATGACTGTTCAGGGGTATAAGCATCTGCAAATTTTGATGACAGGTGGTCTATGAGGGGGCAAATTTTGTGGAACCGGTCATAAGCAGGGTAGCCTTTTAGATGACTGGTTGTATTGAGCCTGATCTGATGGATAGGAGTGCTAGGGGGTGACAGGAGGTGATTGATGGGTGTCTCAGGGGGTGGTTAGAGGGGAAAATAGATGCAATCAATGCACTGGGGAGGTGATCGGAAGGGGGTCTGAGGGTTTGGCCGAGTGACAGGAGCCCACATGGGGCAAATTAGGGCCTGATCTGATGGGTAGGTGTGCTAGGGGGTGACAGGAGGTGATTGATGGGTGTCTCAAGGTGTGATTAGTGGGGGGAATAGATGCAAGCAATGCACTGGCGAGGTGATCAGGGCTGGGGTCTGAGGGCGTGGGCGGGTGATTGGGTGCCCTAGGGGCACATAGGGGTCTAATCTGATGGGTAGCATTGACAGGTGGTGACAGGGGGTGATTGATGGGTAATTAGTGGGTGTTTAGAGGAGAGAACAGATGCAATGCACTTGGGAGGTGATCTGACGTCGGATCTGCGGGCGATCTATTGGTGTGGGTGGGTGATCAGATTGCCCGCAAGGGGCAGGTTAGGGGCTGATTGATGGGTGGCAGTGACAGGGGGTGATTGATGGGTGGCAGTGACAGGGGGTGATTGATGGGTGATTGACAGGTGATCAGTGGGTTATTACAGGGAAGAACAGATGTAAATAATGCACTGGCGAATTGATAAGGGGGGGTCTGAGGGCAATCTGAGCGTGTGGGCGGGTGATTGGGTGCCCGCAAGGGGCAGATTAGGGTCTGATCTGATAGGTAACAGTGACAGGTGGTGATAGGGGGTGATAGGGGGTGATTGATGGGTGATTGATGGGTAATTAGTGGGTGTTTAGAGAAGAGAACAGATGTAAACAATACACTTGGGAGGTGATTTGACGGCGGGTTTGCGGGCGATCTAATGGTGTGGGTGGGTGATCAGATTGCCCGCAAGGGCAGGTTAGGGGCTGATTGATGGGTGGCAGTGAAAGCGGGTGATTGCTGGGTTATAGGTGATTGGCAGGTGATCAGTGGGTTATTACAGGGAAGAACAGATGTAATTAATGCACTGGCGAAAGGACGCAACACTCTTGGGCGTATTGCGGTCCTTTCGGCGTCCACTTTGCCGCCCCCCATCGGCTGTGGGCGGTTGGCAAGTGGTTAAGTACTACCACCGTGCATACCGGACAGTGCAGTGCCAGTGAGGCAGAGGGGAACCGGACTCCGTAGGCCACGCTGCAGCAGGTAAAGGAGTGGTGGTGGGGCAATTGGTGCAATGTCGCCCCTTGGAAGATGCTGCCTGATGCACTTGGTTCAGGTGGCGTCATGGTTAGTCCCACCCTGTTAGGGGTGTACGCTCGTCTGTTTAGACATTGGTTTAGATATTAATGGCTGCGTGTTAGGTTATTCTTCAGTGTTGTCCCATGAAAAATATAATAAAAAGTTTACAAACAGTGCTGCTCGGATACTCCTTTTTAAAATCCGGATCCGACTTGGATCCGGATACCCCGCTATCCGATCCGGGACTGATATCCGAGTTCAAAATTTTCCAATCCGAAACGGATATCCGACCCTGGTATCCGGGATATCCGGGCAAATTCGGATATTCGGATAGAAAAAACGGAAGTGGCCTTTAAATTGCTTTAAAAACGTTTTTTAGAGTATAGTATAGGAGGCATGTAGCATCATTATTTTGTAAATAAAGTGGCTGTCAATTAACATTAGGACTAGGTTCAAGACAGCGGTCGTGCAGCCCACATTGTGTCCAAAGTCCAACCGCACAACTGGGACATGGCAGTTTTCAGCCAAGACACCTCCAAATAATTATGCAGCAATTGTGTTTTGGGTTAAATATAGGTGGTATCAGTGGCCTGTGGCACCCTGTCCTGGCGTTGGGAGCTGCACAGGCAGCAGGAGCAGGGCAATGCAGCAGCAGCAGGTGTAACACATGCCAGGAGCATGCTGGACGTGGCAATTGGCACATGCCATGTGGCACGTGTCACGTGGCAAGTGCTGAGTGACAGTCAGACAGCAGTGAAGAAGACACTAGTGCACACTGTCACACTGCCACTGCTCACAGCACAGCAGTTCTGTAGAAAGCTAACACAGTAGTACTACTACTCTAACAAATACTAGCACTGACTGCAGTACTACAGTACTAACTACACAATAACACAGTAATCCTATCCCCTAATACCTAACCTATACCTAAGGCTAATAGCTGGCCAGCAGGCAGCAGCTGGCCTGGTCTGTGCACAGCACACACACAGACACATAGCAGCTGCCTACAGCACACATTCTAACTGTCACACAAATGACATCACGCTAATTAATGATTTAATAATAGTGTAGTGATAGTGAAGGGGTTAATCACTGAACAGCTTTCGGTTTATCACTGCTAGGCCAGCAGCACTGGAGCACACACTGACTATCTGTAACATCTGTAAACCTGGCGGCTGCGGATGCGTATGTTATACCCGCAGCCGCCTTTGTTCCCCATTCACAGGCCTTGTCCGTCCCCGCGGCGTCTAGCATTCCGGGAGCGGCATTGTCTTTTGCTCATAGGGTCTCTGTTGTGCGCGGAGACAGGACCTTTATGCTGGAAGAAGGCGCGTCAGCGGACCTGCCGGTCGGCTGACGTCAGGAGTGACTTGCGCCGCCCGGATTGGCTGATTGCTAGGGGGCGTGGTGCTGGGCTCTCCCCGGCTTCTTAAGCCGTCGTAAGTCATTGGCAACTCGTCTGCTGTTGCGAATACACTCGTGTTAGCGCTCAGACCTTAGACTAGTATCCAGGTGTTGAAACCAAGGACTTCACACCAGACTAGGATTGTTATTGTATTGATTACCTGTGTATGATTCTGGCTATTCTCTGACCTTGCTATTGCTAAAACGATTCTGTACCTCTGCCTTTCTGACTTTAGTTGCTGAACCTCTGCCTGATATTTACTATTCTCTTGCCTGCCGTTTTGGTACCGTCTCTGCCTGCCTGTTATCGAACTCTGCCTGTCTGACTACTCTACTCACTAGTAGGCTCTTGCCACTAGTGAGGGGCTCTAGCCATTAGAACCCACCAGCCTCTCTGGTGTCGTTCAGACTTTTGTACAGCTCTAGTGACTGTTAGTACCTTGCCAGCTCCTCTGGCAAGGTCTTGCTGAACTATCCAGTCACTTGGGCTGTTAGTACCTTGCCAGCTCCTCTGGCAAGGTCTTGCTATACTATTCAGTCAATTGTACTGTCAGTACCTTACCAGCTCCTCTGGTAAAGGTATTGTTATTGGTCTTGGTAGACTCTTCAGCCCCTTTGGAGAAGTCCGTACAGTTATAGCTAGTACCCACCAGCTCCTCTGGTGAGGTCTAGCATTGTTCTTGCAGATAGTACTCACCAGCTCCTCTGGTGAGATCTATCCAATCATTCTACTGTTGCACCAAACACCACACCTTACTCTCTGCTAGCTATACTAGTATACTGCAGATCACCATATAATCAGGTATAGCGTCTGTATTATTGGTGATTCTGCAGATGATGAATGATCATTAACGATTTAACAATAGTGTAGGGTTAATAGTGAAGGGGTTAATCACTGAAAAGCTTTAGGTTTATAACTGTGTACAGCCCTTCCTAGGCCACCAGCACTGGAGCATGTCTCTCAGTGAGCATTCAGCAAGCTAAGACAATATGTCTCATCATGGCAGCCCTCCTTATATACAGGGGGGCTGGCCAGTGTTCCTTTCTGTGATTGGGTGCAAGGGTTTAGGATGGGAGCCCTCTGATTGGCTCAATGAGGTCAGGTGGGGCTGGCCAGGGTTCCCCTCTGTGATTGGTTGCTATAGCTTCTGCTGGGAGCCCTCTGATTGGCTTGAGGACGTCATCTCCTTAGTTACAGTATTTCGGATCCGGATATCCACGTTAGGCGCCCAAATATCCGCAGATAGCTATCCGGATTTTTTACAAATCCAGAATCTGAATCCGAATCGAATAGCGTACAGGACACGCAAGCTGAGTCATAGTCGATTTCTCTAAGTTTGGTTACAGATGCATCCATGTGGAAGTGCCCAGGTGGCAGACATTGACTGTTGGTTGAAAGAGGTTATCTGGTGAGCGGGGACATATGGAGGGGAGCGCCTGAGCCCGCAGGTGGTGGACCCCTTCTGTGTTTTCACACCTTGTATGTTCTTGGATGTCTGTCATCAGGGATGCTTGGGTAGTACTTTTTAAAACCCGAATTGATCCGGATCCGGGTACCCAGATATCCGGATCCGATTTGGATATTTCCGAATCCGAACTTTTAGATATCCGCATGAACGCGGATATCCGAACGCATTATCCGCGATATCCGACCTATTCGGATATCCGGATATAAAAACCGGAAGTGCCTTTCAAAATGCTTTAAAAACATTTCTAGCCTTTTACCCACCTTCCCTCCTCTCCTCCTCCTCCTCCGGAGTATCTTGTCTTGCGGGATTTGTAGGATGTCAAAAGCACGCTCACATACATTAGCCAGGAGTCGAACCCAGGTCAACTGCGTCGGGGGCAGCTATGCTCACCACTATACTATCAACACTACAGCATGCTCACATACATTAGCCAGGAATCAAACCCAGGAGTTGAACCCAGGAATCGAACCCAGGTCAACTGCGTGGAGGGCAGCTATGCTCACCACTATACTACCAACACTACAGGCTAAAGCCAGCCTAGCTGGCCTGGGAAGGATGAAAAGCTAGGTGGCCATGCTACCATTCCTGCTAGCCTAAAACTTACTTGTGTCTTACAACACATTGGCTTAAGACTTTACCAAATCCAATGCTCCAATATGAGGAAGCTTCTCTGTTTGCTGTTTTTTTCTTTTGTTTTTCTTTTAAGTGTGGTGTCACAGTTCACTCATCTCTTCAACTACAAGAAAGGCCCAGAAGTAGTCTTAGCTAACGTAATATCTATGTTACGGCAGGGCGCTTATTACACTTTCTCTTACAGGGCTATGGAAACAGTTTTACCCATGCGATAAAGCGAGGTGCAAAAATGAAATCATGCAGAGGATAGTTTCAATCCATCAACCTCTGGGTTATGGGCCCAGCACACTTCTGCTGCGCCACTCTGCAGTCTGCTTATGTTTGTATACAATCTTCAAGTTTAAGAAGGGTACATTAGTTCCCTTCACAAAACACAAATGGCAAGGGTGTCCCTGGGTGGGCTTGAACCACCAACCTTTCGGTTAACAGCCAAATGCACTAACCAGTTGTGCCACAAGGACTGTGTATAGGTCAAGGCTGCTAAATGGCCATCTGGGGTTTTCTTCGGACAACTGTTGAGCACAAAATGCAAGGTCATCCCTGGGTGGGCTTGAACCACCAACCTTTCGGTTAACAGCCCAATGCACTAACCAATCGTGTCACAAGGACTGTGTATAGGTCATGGCTGCTAAATGGCTATCTGGGGTTTTCTTCGGACAACTGTTGAACAAAAAAAAGGAAGGCCATCCCTAGCAGGAAGGGTTGCATGGCCACCTAGCTTTTAATCCTTCCCACCCTTGCCCTGGAATCTTCCAGACTTCAAATTAGGCAAATAAGCAAGCTCATTTTTCTCTTGGGTATATCGCAATGGTACATGCTAGGCTGGCTTCAGTATGTAGTGCTGTCGGTAGTATAGTGGAGAGCATAGCTGCACTCCAAGCAGTGGGCCTTGGTTCGATTCCTGGCCAATGCATGTAAGCTGGCTTTTGACATCCTACAAATCCGAGAGAGAGAGGGAGGAGGAGGTGTGTCTTTTTGCCATTAAATCCGGGTTCGATATATCTGGGTGAAATCCGTGGATATCCGGGTTGGCTATAAAAAGATCCGCAGATAGCTATCCAGATTTAAAAAAAAATCCAGAATCTGAATCCGGATCGGATAGTGTAAAAAAGTTTGGATATCCGAAATCCGGATGAGCAGCCCTGCCTGTCATGTAAGGGTGATAGAATAGAAGTAAAACGGGCTACACCATATGTGTTTTTTTCCTTTCTTCTAAGGTGTTTTACTGCAGTGCAAGCTGAGGACAGCGTTGTGAAACTGGAAGGAGTGATCGCACTAATTTTAAAACTGATGGACATTTACAGATTGGTAATCTGCAAGTAGAGGTGTGTGTGTGTGTGTGTGTGTGCGTGTGTGCGTGTGTGCGTGTGTGCGTGTGTGCGTGTGTGCGTGTGCGCGTGTGCGTGTGTGTACTGTGGTCTTAGTGGAGGGTTCAGCACAGCACTATGCACTGAATAAACCAATAACTGTCAAAGAAACATTCACCATGCCACTGGAACACAGGGCTATATTGTCCTTTGATTCAACTCTGATATATATATATATATATATAATTCCACATTGACATACTAATTCACAGTGAATAATATGCCAGGGTCAATACACCTTTGAAGAGGTTAATGATTTTTCTAGCTGGTCCACAGCCTAAGATATCAATCCCCTCGACAAGGAATCTGGTAGACTAGGTATGATTGGTATCCATGATTTCAGCACATTATGACAGAGCATAAACTGTTGGTTGTTATATCATCTGCCGGACGTCCATAGAGTTATGGCATAATCTAAGAAAATGCCAAAACTCTCTTCCTAAGGCAAGGGGCTGGACAAAGCCTGAGTTCAGGTTGCTAGAGGTGGGGATCATCTCTCCTTACAAGATCCCTAGCAAATAGAGGGTTATATTGCTGGACACAGACTTTCCAGGGTCCTTCTTGCCAATCCAAATGTAGTGCTTGGTGCAACAGTAGTTCTGACAGATAGTAATACCTCACCAGAGGAGCAGGTGGGCACTAACAGTACAGAGCCCCTCACCAGAGTCAGGGCCCTCTGGTGAGAGTAGAATGGTCAGACGGATCAGGTTCGGTAACAGGCGGGCAGATATGGTACAAAATCGACAGGCAAGAGAGTAGTGATATATCAGGCAAAGTTCAGCAACAGAGTCAGATGGGCAGAAGTACAGAATCGATAAGCAAGAGCAGGGTCAGAGGATAGGCAGAGTCATACACAGAATATCAATATACAAATAACACAATAATCCTAGTCTTGTGTGAAATCCCTGGTTTCCTCCCAGATCAAAGCACACCGGATACTATCTAAGGTCTGAGCGCTAGCACGTAAGTATTCGCAACAGCAGACAGCGAGCCACTGACAGCTCGCTGCCTTTATGCTGGCAGGGGACTCCCAGGCATGCCCCCACCAGCCAGACCAATCAGGAGCGAGGAGCGCTCCTCGTGACGTCAGCCGACCCGTAGGTCAGCTGATGCGTCTCCGAGACGCATAAATGTCTCGCCGCTGGCCGCGCGCATAGCCCTGACGCTATGCGCTGGCGAGAGGCCAGTGCGCGGCGGACCAAGCTGAGTGGCAGGGGCGGCATAGATCGTATCCCCGCCGCCCGTTACAGTACCCCCCCCCCCCCCCTTGAGGCGTGGACTCCGGACACATCCTGCATGGCTTCTCAGGATGCAACTCATGGAATTCTTTCTTAAGTTCCTCCGCATGCATGCAGCTACTTGGTACCCAAGACCTCTCCTCGGGGCCATACCCTTTCCAATGAACAAGGTACTGTACCGAGTTACGCACCTGACGAGAATCCAAAATCTGTTCAATTTCATATTCAGGTTCACCCTCAATTATCACAGAGGGGGGGGGGGGGGGGGGGAGAGGAATCTACATGCACAGCTGGTTTCAATAGTGACACGTGGAATAATTTTACCCCTTTCATACTGGGAGGCAGAGAAATGACATAAGAGACATTAATTTTTTTAGAAACAGGGTATGGCCGTATAAACCTGGGGCCCAGCTTCGCTGATGGCGGTTTAAGGGCCAGATGTCGGGTTGATACCCACACCATGTCTCCTGGCACGAATTGCCATTCCACTGACCGCTTTTTATCTGCCTGTTTCTTTTGTGTCTGAAAAGCCTTTTCCAAATTCCTCTTAACCACAGCCCAAATTTCCTTCAAAGTTCCCCGCCAATCCTCCAAAGCCGGAAAAGGAGAAGACACCACTGGCAAAGGAGAAAATTTGGGAGATCTCCCCGTTACCACCTGAAAGGGAGAGAAGCCCGAGGAAGTACTTTTCAGGTTGTTATGCGCAAACCCTGCGAATGGCAAAAATTTCGCCCATTCCAGTTGTGCATCAGCCACATAACATCTGAGAAACTGCTCTAAGGACTGGTTAACCCTTTCAGTTTGTCTATTAGTTTGTGGGTGGTAGCCAGAGGAAAATGACAGGTCCATCCCAAGATGGTGACAGAACGCTCTCCAGAATCTGGACACGAACTGAACTCCCCTATCTGACACCACATTCTCCGGAATGCCATGCAACCAGAAAATGTGCTGAACAAAGAGTTCTGCCAGCTCTTGGGCAGAGGGGAGTCCATCCAGAGGAATGAAATGAGCCATTTTACTGAACCTGTCGACTACAACCCAAATGACTGTCTTACCCTCGGACCTGGGGAGTTCTCTCACAAAGTCCATGGACAAATGGGTCCATGGTTCCTTAGGCACTGGCAATGATTGCAGTGTGCCCCCAGGAACCTGACGAGACGGTGTATTCCTGGCACAAATGTAACATTCCTTCACAAATTCTCTACAATCTAGAGCCAGAGAAGGCCCCCAGACACATCTGAAAAGCAGATCATGTGTTCGAGCAGCCCCAGGGTGTCCTGCATTCTTATGTGCATGAAACAACTGTAATATCTGCAGGCAAAAAGGAAGTGGTACAAATAGAACCCCATCAGGTTTACCCTCAGGAACGTCCTGTTGAAAGGGGCCTAAAGTGATGGACCAATCTTCCCAAGTTTCAGTGGCTGCCAAGACTACTTTTTCAGGCAGGATATTCTCGGGGGCTGGTGGCTGTACGGTTTCAGACTCAAAACATCTAGACAGAGCGTCTGCCTTGATGTTTTTACTTCCTGGTTTGTACATAATGACAAACCTGAACCTTGCGAAGAACAAAGACCAACGGGCTTGTCAGGGACTAAGCCTCTTGGCCCCCTCGATATATTCTAAATTCTTATGGTCTGTATAAACCGTGATGTATGCTCTGCTCCTTCGGGCCAATGGTGCCATTCCTCAAAAGCGAGTTTGACCGCCAAGAGCTCGCGGTTTCCAATATCGTAATTCCTTTCGGCCGGAGAGAATTTCCGAGAAAAAAAAGCACACGGATGCAATCTGCCCTGAAGACCGGAGTGTTGAGACCGCACAGCCCCAACCCCTACTTCAGACGCATCCACCACTACGATAAAGGGAAGATTGATATTAATATTGTCGCAAAATGGGAGCGGAACAAAAGAACTCCTTCAAAGTTGCAAAAGCAGCCTGTGCTTCCGCCGACCAATTATAAGTGTCTGCCCCCTTTTTGGTAAGTTCTGTGAGGGGTGACACCAAAGAGGAAAATCTTTTAATAAACTTCCTATAGTAGTTAGTGAATCCAAGGAACCTCTGGAATGCCTTCAACCTTAAAGGTTGTGGCCACTCCAATACAGCTGATACTTTACTGGGGTCCATGGTGAGACCAGCAGTAGAAATGACATAACCCAAAAAAGGGACTTCGGATACCTCGAAGAGACATTTTTTTTTTATAATCTTTATTTTAGAAATTGTTTGAGACATTAGAAAACATAGCAAGCAATAACGTTGCATATTACAGACATTATTGATCACATTAAGTAACTTATTAACTTCGTGCGGTTTAACATTTCTTGTAAGAGTGTATGTGATCCAGTGCACAGAGTATATACCGTATATTTATCACTTATGTATTGTCATTGGTGGTGCTATAAAGACTCACATTATATGGCCCAATAAGGCTTAACCATCCATAAGATCTATAAGTGTGTTATATAGCATGGATTTTTGTCCACTCATTCTTAATGTTAATTTTAATGATTATGTCCCTCCCTTCCCCCCCCCCCCCCCCTCTGTTTTCTCTCTGGGTGTTTCTCTCCTGTGTGTTAATTTCATTTGTTGGTGCCTCACTCTGTTTTTAGTAAGCATCACCATCAACTTTTGCCTCAGACCTATTTGCACTACCCTTTTATTACTCCTATGCTAAACTAGGAGCCATTCAATACCATCTGGAATTCTTCTGTAGTTCTAAAGTAATTCCAATAAGACCAAGTCTTTTTATAGGCCTCCGTTTTGTCTAGTGCTGTGTATGTGAGATTTTCCATCAGCTCTATGCCATCCATTTCCTTCATCAGCTCCTCCACACCTGGGGATGCTTCACTTCTCCAATGTCGTACCAGTAGGCATTTGCCTGCATTAAGGACATGTTTTACCACTGAGGTTTTATAGCTTCTCATAGTCCACTCATTAAGATAAAGGAGGTAGAACTCAGGGGTGTAAGGAACTGCTCTATCCGTCACAGATTTAATAAGTCGTTCAATTAGTCTCCAGAAATCGGAGATAGCAGGACAAAACCACATAATATGTGATAGGGTACCTCTCTCTGTCTTACATCTCCAGCATTTGTCTTCCCTCTCTGAAAACATATTGTGAAGCTTAACAGGGGTATAGTACCAATTAGTGAGCAGTTTATAGTTAATCTCCTGGATCCTAGTTGTTTTGGAGGATTTATGTGTGAATATGCACATTCTATCTTTTTGTGCTGTAGTGAAGGTGGTCTCTAGTTCTGATTCCCATGTGTGGAAGAATGAGGAGCGAGGTTCTGCCAGGTTTGACATGATGGCATAGAGCCGAGAAAGAGTTTTCCTAACAGGTTCTGTACCAAGGCACAGTTCCTCAAAATCAGTGTTACGTCTGAGTTGGGAAGGTTGGATTCCATGGCTCATTAGGAAATGCCTGTATTGGAAGTATTCCCACCAAGGGATGTTTTCGTTCCCCTGTCTTCCTCTGAGTTCGTTTATATCACTCCATCTGCCCTCTTGACACATGTCCTTAAAACAGACCTTTCTTTCTCTGCGTTCTCTATTGCTGCTCCCTCCAGTGCCCCCTATTCCAGGGTTATGTGAGAGTGGTAGCAGTGGAGAGGGCCCGGGGGAGAGCCCCAAGATAGCATTTGCCTTATGAAAGACAGAAAGGGTAATGTGACAAAGGTGGTAAGCACCAGGAAGGTTGAGGTTTTTCCAATGTCCACAGCAGGCTACTATTTGGATAATCTGTTAGGGAATCCTCCAGGCCCACCCACTGCTTGTACTCCTGATGTCTGCACCAATCTATTGCTCTGGTTAGTATTGCAGCGTAATAGTAATGCCGGACATTAGGCAGTGCTATCCCCCCTTTCTGTTTAGTATTGTATAATATATTTCTCTGGAGGCGAGGTGGTTTCCGTTTCCAGATGTACCCGTTAAATGTCGTTTGCATTTGTTGCAGGAATGAAATGGGGATCGCTACTGGAAGCGTTTGGAATAAGTAAAGAAGTCTGGGCATGGCGTTCATTTTAATGACCGCTATTCTCCCGAGCCATGACAGCTGGGGCAGCTCCCATTTCTTTAGGTCTGATTTTAATGTATGTAGCATAGGGGGAAAGTTATAAAGGTATGTATTTTTAAGTGAGTTGGAAATGTTAGTGCCTAGGTATTTGATGGCTTTGTCGTTCCATTTGAATGGGAAGTTACTTTTAATGTTGTCTACTTCTTCTATAGGGAGCCCTACATTAAGGGCCTCGCATTTATCGAAATTTATTCTAAAAAAGGAAAGTTTTCCAAATTGAGCGAATTCAGAGAGGAGATTGGGAAGGGTCAGTCTAGGACGTGTCATAAAAAACAGTAGGTCGTCAGCGTAGGCTGCAACTTTGTGATCTGTACCTTTGATAGATAACCCTGTGATATCACGGTTTCCCCTGATCCTACATAAGAAAGGCTCCAGGGCCAGAGCGAATATTAGAGGAGATAAAGGGCAACCCTGCCGAGTACCGTTTGTGATATGTAGAGGTTCCAAGAGTATTCCGTTCACTTTGATCTTGGCAGTGGGGACAGTGTAGAGAGCATTAATACAGGCAAGCATTCTGTCTCCCAGATTAATCTGCTGCAACACTGTACGCATCCATGTCCAGCCCACTCGGTCGAAAGCCTTTTCGGCATCTGTGGATAATAACATGCAGGGTTTGTTTTCAGACCGAGCGAGCTGGATCAGGTCTATTGCTCTTATTGTGTTGTCTCTTGCTTCCCTCTGTGGGATGAACCCCACCTGATCCCAGTGCACAAGATCTCCCATGTGTTCTGCCAGTCTGTTCGCCAACACTTTTGAAAATATTTTCAGATCTGAATTTAACAGCGAGATTGGGCGGTAGCTGCCGCAGGCTGCAGGGTCTTTTTGTGGTTTGGCTATTACTGTGATATGTGATTCTAATGCTTGTCTGGGTAAGGTAATTGATTCCCCTCCTCCTGCTAGCGCATTAAACATCTTACATAAGTAAGGAGTTAAAGTGCTTTTGAATTTTTTGTAGTACTCGGCAGGGAATCCGTCAGGCCCTGGAGCCTTTCCTGTTTTAAGTCCCTTGATGACCTCCCCAATCTCCCCCTCCGTAAACGGCTCCTCCAATTCCCTTTGCATGTCCTCTGACAGCTTTGGCATGTTAGAGTTGCTAATATATTCCTGTGCAGCAGCGAGGCTGGGATTTTTACAGGTACCCGTGGGCTCTTGGGTCAGGTTGTAGAGTTTGTGATAAAACTCCTGGAATGTTTTAGCAATAGATTCACTCTTTATGTGTTTTGTGCCTGCTTGATCTATTATGTGGGGGACGTATGTTTTCTGTTGTTGCTGTTTTAGTGCTCTTGCAAGGAGTTTCCCTGACTTATTTCCGTGTAAGTAAAATATGTGCTGACACCTGCGCGCCGCTTGTTTGGCATTATCCTGTAGTATTTTGTTAAGTTTGTGTCTTGTCTCGCTTAGTGTTTTCTGGTCATTGGCATTGGGTAGGTGTTTGTGTTTATATTCTAGGTTACGGATTTCTTCCAATAATTTTTTAATTACTTCTTCTCTTTCCCTTTTTAGTTTTGTCCCCAGTCTAATTAGAGTTCCCCTCATTACGCATTTATGTGTTTCCCACAGTATGGTTGGCGACACATCTTCCACATCATTATGCAGAAAGTATTCTCGCATCTGTTTCTCTATGTCTTCTTTCACGGCCTTGTCTTGTAGCATGGAAATATTAAGTCTCCATGTGAGCGGCAGCTCTCTTTTAGCTTTGCAATTTATCGTCATTTGTACCGGGGCGTGATCCGAGTACGTGATTACACCTATGTCAGAGGTTATATATTCTGATAGGAGATTGTGTGACACCAAGATATAATCTATTCTGGAGTATACTTTGTGGGTTGCTGAAAAGAACGTATAGTCCTTCGTTGTGGGATGTGTCGCCCTCCAGACATCTATTAACTGTCTATTTTGTAAGGCTTTTTTGATTTTGATTAACTTTGCATAGGCAATGCTAGATCTTCCATGTGAAGTATCCAGATTTGGGGTGAGGGCCACATTTAGGTCGCCACCCAAGATGATGCTACCTTCCGCAAAAGTATCTAATACTGACATCGTATTTTGGAAGAACTGCTCTTGTTCAGAGTTGGGCGCATAGAGGGACCCCAGGGTATATTTTCTATCTTTGATGAGACATTTGACAAATATGTATCTTCCTGTGGGATCAACTTTAGTATCAATTTCCGTGTAGGGAAGAGAGCTACTAATAAGTATTGCGGTTCATTTCACTTTAGACTGGGAAGAAGTGCTGTAATATGAGATTGGGTAGCGTCTGTCTCTTAATTTCGGATGGTCTGACCCTTTGAAGTGGGTTTCCTGCACAAATACTATTTGGGCTCTTTGACTCCACATGTCTTTTAGGAGAATACTCCTTTTCTCTGGCACATTAAGGCCTTTAGCATTGATGGTTACAATTTTCATGCTAGCCATAAGATACTTTTGAGATTTCTATTAACCAGGAAGAAACACCCATGAGAGAGTCATGTTTACTGCTGTCATAGCGTATAATAAATGTGATAACATTAAACCAAAACATTAACATGTCCTTCAACGGAAGGGAAACCTTAAAGTATTTGGCCATCGCCATTTTCTTGCCCTGTCTGATCAGGGCAGTCCTATGAGGGAAAAAGGATGCCACACACTGCCACATGAAATGGCAGCTCCCTCTCTCCTCCACCATCATGTTATTAGTGCTTATAGATATTATTAATTAAGTTGTCGTACCTACTACACCAAGTACCGCATTGCGAGACACTTAGTGTTCGCATTGATCTCTTACCTCTAGCCGAATATCCTTTGCACTAAGTGCAATAAGTCTTAGGGACTTGTTTATCTCTGTGCTGGGCGTGAGGGGAGGAGGCACCCGAGGGAGGGCCGAGGGAAGAGTACACTCACAATGGTTAATTATATATATTTCTTATCTGTATTCCAGGGAGTACACCTCATTTTCTCTGACCTACAGGAGGGAAAGGGGCCATAAGGGGGAGGAGCCTATTCTTATTTCGCTTCCGCAGGCATGCAAAGCTCTTTCCTGGGGGGGTTAATTGCATCTATTTAGAGTGCTTTGGGAGTCAGTAAGGCATTATGTGAGGCCTATAGCAGAAGAAAGTGCCATTATTATTATGCCCCCAGACACGGACGGAGAGAAGAGCACCAATGTCACGTCACACACCCCATATAGTGGATCTGGGCGTTATTCCCTGAGCCCCTAGTATGCATGTAAATATTTCTGCCCCGTTAACCGCTCCCAGTACATGTGAGGCATCCTACTCATGAGCTATATTCAGAGAGAGTTTGAGTGTGCATCAAGAATGCCCTGACGGGGCGCTGCTCCAGGTTCAATAAAGATTATCAGATCTATTTGTGTCTTTTCATATGGAGCAGCACGTTGCAAATCGGGGTGTGTGCTTCCACTTCCCGTGTCTGTCTCCATCCCTGTCCCGGGGCATCGCACCCATAGGGTGCAAATATATAAACAATTACACTGTAATTAAAAATGTAGATACATTTATATGTATGAGGAGTAGCATGCTCCCGAATCTAACTCGGCATAGCCGTCTCCCCACACATATGTCGTGAGAGTATACTCAAGCAATTCAAATAAGTAGTCCACAGTTCCCCATAGTATGGCTATCTATAGAAACATCACAGCAGTAATATCAGGTGCCTATATTTTCAGTGACACATACTCCGGCTTCTTCACTAGCCCTCCCTCCCACGCTCTATCTTTAGCGTTATCGCTGCCACCAATACACAACTGTATATCGAGTCCCCAGTTAAACATTAGATCTGGCGAAGGGGTAGTCCTGAAACGAGCTTGCCAGGAGCATAACAGAGTATTGATTCTTGCCGATGGAATCCAAACAGGCCCCGCTCCCCCAGCTGCTCACATCCCCACGTGTTCATGGAAGCCATCAAAGAGCTTGGTAATTTGTAGCTCCCCTCCCCCCTAGACCCCCCACCCAAAAGCCGGTGTAGCAAGGACAGGTAGACGTTCCCCCGGTTACTGTGTAGTAATACCGTCAGTAGGATATTTGTGGACCAATCCTCCTTTTTCTCTTCTCCCTCAATTGTATCTCCCCCCCCCATCCCCCCCCCCCCCACGATCATATCAACAGATTAGTGGGGAACTAGTTTCCATTGTACTTATCTGAGAATGCAGAATCGGCTGTGAAGTAAGAGGTACTAGAAGGATCGCATGTGAAGCGGTTCAGTGTTATTCTTGTTGCTCCTGCTGTATTTGTCCTCTGCCCCTTCTTTGTTTCCTCGTGCGTTGCGGTAGGCCCAGGAATATCTTCTCCGGCTGCCATTCAGGTAGGTCGACTTGGCGTATTTCTAAAGCCAGGTACAGATCAGGCAGGTCTGCTGGGGTTCGTAGCATAAAAGTCTTGTCTCCTTTCAAGATGTGTAGCTGAAATGGGAACCCCCATTTGTATGAGGCTCCCGATTCCTGTAGGGTTTTTAGTAACGGTTGGAGGGCCCTTCTTTGTGCGAGTGTTGATGGCGCCAAATCCTGGAAAAGGAGTAAATGATGCCCCTCATATTCAATGCCCTCTGTCTTCCTCGCTGCTTGCATTATTGCTTCTTTGACAGTGAAAAGATGTAGACGACAAATCACGTCTCGTGAAGGTTCATTTGCTAAAGGCTGTGGTCTTAAGGCTCTGTGCACCCTATCAAACCTTATGGCAGAGTCCTGTGGCAGCTTGAGGAGATCATTAAATATGGCGGTCAGTGTGGGTATCAGTTGTGTAGCTACAACGTCTTCTGGGAGGCCCCTGACCCTGATATTATTACCAGGGCTGTGGAGTCGGTCCAAAAATCCACCGACTCTGACTCCGACTCAGTTTAGGATTCCACCGACTCCGACTCCTCGACTCCGACTCCTCTAATTTGCATATTACAATTTTTTTTATTAAAAGTATGTAACATGAAATTCGTCTCTTAACTGCCAAAGCTTAGGAATTTTACAAGACAACTGAAGTGAGAAGGATATGTAGACTACTATATTTATTCCCTTTAGACTAAAACTAGTCCTTGGTAAGAGTACTTGTAAAAGGTACAAACCGGAACAAAGAACATCTATCAGGACCTAGGCAATGTAAGTGTGGGTACATGTAAGAATGATGTGCAGGTACTCTGCAGGGGAATGAGGAGATTGTAAACAGACAACACCTCTGTGTTCAATGTGCACAGCATTCTCAGTGGATTCCCTGCAGCTCTGTGGGGAGTGCATATGTAGAGTATAGTACTACTGTGTAACAAAGTAAACCTGAGACAGATGAATTTAAAGTTTTATACATACCTGGGGCTTCCTCCAGCCGCCTTCAGGATAATCAGTCCCTCGTTGTCCTCCTCCACCACCTGGATCTTCTGCTATGAGTCCAGGTACTTGAGCCAGTCGGGCGTAGTGCGCATGCACACACTCCGCCGCCAGGAGCATATTACACCTGTGCAGCACTATTGCGCAGGTGCAGAATGTTCCTGGCTGTGGGAGCGGCATGCGGCCGGACAGCGCTGACTGGCTGAATTACCAGGACTCATAGCAGAAGATCCGGGTGGTGGAGGACAGCGAGGGACTGATTAGCCTGAAGGGGGCTGGAGGAAGCCCCAGGTATGTATAAAACTTTACTTTTCATCCGTCTCAGTTACCCTTTAATTTGTAGTCACCAAACCAAATTTTAACAACATATCAAATTATTTGATTTCATCAGCAAAGGGAGTGCATACATTTGCATAAATCAGCATCAATGCAGAATTATTTCCATCTCGTTGACCATCTCTATTATTGACACAGCTACACATCAGGCTTTATTCTTACAGCATAGATGTTATTTAGTATATATAAGAGATTCCCGTGTACACATCACATATACAGTCACAATCAGATATGTATATCTGACCTTAAAAACACGGGGACTGCTTTATTGAAGCAGCACAAGTAACTAATTTTGATTGGTTTATTTCATTTTTGTGGACTAAGCACAGCTATTACTGTATATGTACTGTATAAATACATTATTTTTAATGACTATTATCTGAGAAATAGAACATTTTATCATATTTTCTATTTTAATTACAGTTACAAATTCATTAGGAGTCGGAGTCGGAGTCGGTGCATTTTTCCCCGACTCCGACTCCAGGCACCCAAAATTGCCCGACTCCACGACTCCACGACTCCGACTCCGACTCCACAGCCCTGATTATTACGGCGGCTTCTATTTTGGATATCTTCCATCCCTGCCCGGAGAGCAGCATTAGTGGCTTTTTGTTGTTCTTGCTGCACTGTCAGGGCTTTTATTTCAGCTCTCATCTCTGCCGTCTCTGCCTCCAAGGTGGATAGCCGACCTCCATGCTCCAGGACATCTTCTTGTATGCTTTGAAGTTCCGCACGGGTAGCAGAAGTAATGCGATTAGCAAGGTCGTCTAAGTCGCTCTTGGTGGGGAGACTATGCAGAAAGTCTCTGATCTCACCCAGTGCCTTAGCTGTAGCGTCCGGTATGGGTTCTCCTGTCCCTGCCGGTTTCTGCGTTGGGCTGGAAGAAGGTGAGGCCGTGGCCATTTTCGTTGGGGTTTGCGTGGCCTCGTTTCTCCGGAGGTACTGGGACACCTTAGACTGCACGGAGGAGTTTTGTTTAGGCTGCGATTCTTTGCCGGAGGATCTCTTAGATTTCCCGGGCATACTCAGGAGTAGGTAGACTGCGGGGAAAACAGCTATTTCAGCCTCGGTTGGTGGATAAGAGAGGGAGCTCCAGTAAGTTGCTTCCTCACGCGGCCATTGCTAGCTCCGCCCCCAGAGACATTTTTCTAGTTTTGCATATAGAGAGTTCTGTCTCAGTTTTCTTAACACATATTTCACATGTTCCCTGTGTTCAGCTAAACTGGGTGAAAAAATGAGTATGTCGTCCAAGTAAACGAGGACAAACCGCCCTAAAACCTCCCGGAACACCTCATTGATCAATTCTTGGAAGACGGCTGGAGCGTTACATAACCCGAAGGGCATAACCAAATATTCGTAGTACCCGTTGGGCGTGTTGAACGCCGTCTTCCATTCGTCACCTTCCCTTATGCGGACCAGGTTGTATGCCCCTCTGAGGTCAAGTTTGGAGAAGATACTGGCATTAGTAACCTGAGAAAACAAATCATCTATCAGAGGGAGTGGATAACGATTCTTTACAGTAATTTTGTTTAACCATCCGTTCATCCAGAGGAGGAGAATGTGAAGGTGATGCACCAGAAGAAGATCTCACTGGATATTTTCCCCGAGTCTGTCTTTGATAACGAATGCGGCGGTCAACCTTTACCGCCAACGCAATCGCTTCATCTACTGTCTTAGGTTCCGGGTGACCTAGCAGCATATCGAAGACCGGATCGGATAATCCTGTTAGGAAACAAACTAACAAGGCAAACTGTCCCGATCTAGCCGTCACAGCCCACCTTCTAAACTCTGCGGCATAAGTCTCTACTGTGTTGCGTCCCTGCCTAAGGGTCTTAAGCTTTCTCTCAGCAGTACTAGCAATATCCGGATCGTCGTAAATGATCGCCAAGGTCTTAAACTCCTGAACTGAAGATAAGGCCTCATGCTCACTAGGGAGACTGTATGCCCAAGTCTGTGAATCCCCTGATAATAAGGTTTTAATGAAGGTCACCCTCTGACTCTCTGTCCCTGATGAAATGGGCCTCATTTCAAAATAAGAGAGACAGCGATTTCTGAAGTTCTGAAAATCAGATTTGTGCCCAGAAAACCTTTCAGGGAGGGGCATCCTAGGCTCAATAACTGGAGGGGACTGCACTGGTGCGGTTGCAGACTGGAGGGTCCGAACAACCTCAGACAACTGGGTGGTTTGTGTCTGTTGGGTATTGACTATTACGGTTAGATTATTAACCGCTGTGGTCAGGGCCTCAACCTGGCTACGCAGTGCATCCATAGACATTTTGGTCTGCTGTTCTATAACGATATGTGTCAGCAAAAACAGAGTTCTGATTATGAGGTGATCTGCAGCATCACCTATAATGCAGATATAAACCTGATTATATGGTGATCTGCAGAATCACCAATAATACAAGTATACCAGGCAATCAGAAGGAGTAGCTGTTAAGAAATGTAGTGCTTGGTGCAACAGTGGTTCTGACAGATAGTAATACCTCACCAGAGGAGCTGGTTGGCACTAACAGTACAGAGCCCCTCACCAGAGTCAGGGCCCTCTGGTGAGAGTAGAATGGTCAGACGGATCGGGTTCGGTAACAGGCGGGCAGATACGGTACAAAATCGACAGGCAAGAGAGTAGTGAGATATCAGGCAAAGTTCAGCAACAGAGTCAGATGGGCAGAAGTACAGAATCGATAAGCAAGAGCAGGGTCAAAGGATAGGCAGAGTCATACACAGAATATCAATATACAAATAACACAATAATCCTAGTCTTGTGTGAAATCTCTGGTTTCCTCCCAGATCAAAGCACACCGGATACTATCTAAGGTTTGAGCACTAGCACGTAAGTATTTGCAACAGCAGACAGCGAGCCACTGACAGCTCGCTGTCTTTATGCTGGCAGGGGACTCCCAGGCACGCCCCCACCAGCCAGACCAATCAGGAGCGAGGAGCGCTCCTCGTGACATCAGCCGACCCGTAGGTCAGCTGATGCGTCTCCAAGACGCATAAAGGTCTGGCCGCGCGCATAGCCCTGACGCTATGCACCGGCGAGAGGCCAGTGCGCAGCGGACCAAGCTGAGCGGCGGGGGCGGCATAGATCGTATCCCCGCTGCTCGTTACAGTTACTTTGCCTGCAGCACTGAATGCCTTTAGACTTCCCTGAGTCCGGTTTCACACAGCAAGCTGGTGGTGTGGCGCACACGCCGCACCGCACTGCCAAAAACAGACCTTCGGGGAATACCGGGTTACTATGCGGTATTTCCCATCTGGCATCTAGCCAAGCAGGAAGTGACGCATCGGGGTATGTGGAAGTACATGGAAGCTTATTGTAAAAATATGCTTCTGTGCATGCGCACCACGACTCCGGTGTTTTAAAAAACTCTGCATCGGCAAGACTAACTTGACTTCTGGCCCGACGCAAAGCGATGCAAGCACGAGTTATAAAGTAGTTTTGTCCTAGCATCGGGGATGCGGCAAAAACATCACTTCTGTTGCATCGCACCGTACCGTGGCAGTATGAAAGTCTCCATAGACTTTCATTGCTCGGCAGTGGGGTGCGGTACAGGATCTTAGGCTGAATGGTAAACTGCAGTAAAGGGAACAGGAATAGGAGGGTGACGTCACACATGAGTCTTATCAAAAATGTTGAGTAACAGTAAGTAGGTTTTAATATGCTCGCCTGTAGTTACCATCTATGATCAACACAACAGGAATCTCTGAAGGAGAAGAAAAGCCTTAGATGCACTGTAACAGCAAGGCATATAGATTACTTTTGCGATAGCTTCCACTCACAATCATATCACTTGCCTTCATAAAAGATGATGACGGCATATTTAGCAGCTTACACTGTGGATTCTTAGATGGATTCTTAGATTCCTCTAAGCCATAGGTAAAGGCTTCGGGGACAGCAAGGATTATGGCCACAGCCCAAATCAAAGTGAGTTCTATGGCCCTCCAAAGGGTAATTCCAGTGCCTCGTATCCGGTTCCAGGAAGCAACAGCTCGATATCTGTCAAAAAATAAAGTACCCTAGCTCAGCATTTATGTGTCTGCATGTTACAGTCAAAGTCTTTTTCATTATAAATCCCAAGGAACCAAAAATACTGCAACTGTTCATAAATATACAAAATATTATGAGATACCAAACAGTATGTACCTATCAAACATGTTATATCAGCAACTAGACTATTAAAATAATTCACAATAACTGCATATTCTGTACAAATAGGCAGATCCTTAGTGCTTATGCAAAAATAGGCACTATAGTACTAGTAGTATATAAGTAATTTTACTGGTATTCTACTATCACCCTCTATACCCTAATTCTCTTTTGAAGCCTAATTCTCATTTTGACCAGGAACAGAGATTAAGAGGAATGAAGGGGAGAGCCCTTTCATGAGCCTAAACCCAGACTGTGGTAATCTGAACAACGTCCACACACTGCAAGGGCAATTCCGCACAAGTGGTGGTGTGGTGGTGGGCGTATGGCCAAATAATATTACACTATGTCAATTAATTTCCTTTAGGTAATTTTGATCTGGAGCAGTACTGAGATATTTGTATGAATCTCACACAAGACAAGTTGTCAAGTTGTTTAGCGATCCCAGGACCCACAGGATAAGTGAACTAACTTGCTCACAAACATTGTTATATGGACTTGACTGAAATGCAGTATTGGCTGATAATTACATTATTATCCAATCACAATACAGTAGTGTCCAGGTTAACCAGAACTAACCAGCAGTATCAATCAATCAGCACAATTAGCTGCTATACTCACAGTGCTGAAGGTCAACTTCTTAGGCTGTGTTTGTAGGGTCTGCTGTGCTTAAAGACTGGATACCACAGCTCCCCCAAGGTTAATTTGCTTTCAATTACTGTATTGTAACATTTAATACAGAGTTAATGGTATGTATATGGAGTTAGTTATAGTACAGTATTAGCTGGGCCTATTTTTAACATTAAGTCTCAAGCAACCAGAAAGCACACTGATCCCAGCCGTTGCCAGATAACAGACTCTATTGCACCTTTACTTTGAATAAGATCAAATTGATCACATGCCTTTCCATGAGCCATGACCATCACTATTCTTGAGGCCACATTGTGGATCAAGTGTGTGCCTGCCCATGGCCTGCTGGGAATAATGTATTCCCAAAGGTCACTGAGTTAGTAATACTTGTCTTATGGATATATATTAAGAAGTTTGAAGTCTTACCTATCTATACTGAGAGCGCACAGACTCAGCACTGTAACACCAACTGAAGCCTTTTGAATAAATGGAACCAGCATACACAAATGAAACCCAAATAGCCAGTTGTCTGGTACAAGCTGGAATCATACAAAAAAAACATGTTTAAGAGTAAATCAAAGCTAACAAGCCCGGGAAAAAAAAAATCACAACTATAATAAATGAATGCTTGTTTTTTTGTATGATGTAGACAACTTGGCCCATATGCAATTCACTTTTTCTCCTAAGTTAATAAGGAAATAAGTTTCAACTTCATTTTAAATCAGCTTTTCAGAATTTTACAATTGATTTTGGATCCAAAAGTTGGTGAAAAGTACTACTAAAATTATTTTGAATATTTTCTTGCTTTCTGGTGGTTGAAAAGCGTGTTAAAAGTAATTTTATGACAAGGTATGAAGATGCCACCTAGGAGAAAACTCAGGAAAAAAAGTGACTTGCATATAGACTTTTTGGTAATTTTTAAGCATACTGAATTCAGTTATAATGGACACTGCGGACTTGAAAATGCACTGGCTTTGTGAATGATTCAGGGTCTCTAGGGATGAGATTTACTCAGTGGTGTTGCCTCCCTGTTCAGTTAAAAAGCTAATCAGTTTGTTTATTCTTTCTCCATGAAGTAAATAGAGATGGGCAATCCAAAATATAGCAGCACGTGAGATCCCTTTGTAATATCTATTTTATGGAAGTTTTCATATTTTTTAAATTCTTATTTGTCTTGGAGATGCATATCAACAACAGCAAGCATCCAAAGCTACAATGAGATCAGATGGTTATCAATTAATGAACATTACTTCATTTTTAACATAATTCAGCAACGTTAAAATGACCATTTCATATATTTTCACACATTTCTCCTGAGTTTTCCCAGAGGAGATATTTGCACATCTTATTTATAAACATTTTAAGCCTCTAACAAGCAAGAAAATACTCAAAGTACATTTGATTGTAACTGATTGTAACTTTAAACTGCCCCCCCACCCCCCCCAAAAAAAATATATACCATAATCCCGATGGCACTTCACAGTTCATGCAGATAGGCACCCAGGTGAAAAGAAAGAAAAAGGGGGGGAAATTTAAGCACCTATTACAGGAGAAAAAAGGAGGAAGGAGTTATCAGAGTCACATGAAGTGCAACGTAACACACAAGGCAGTGGACTCCATCTGGCTGTACACTTGTTCAGGTGCTGAACAGCAGCAGTTGAGTGTTCGGATGTTCAAATTCACAAAGCAAAATTCGAACACCAACACTAAGTTCTTATGTGAAAAAAACTCTAATTTTGCAAGGGTCACAGCCTTATTTGCATAACTCAAATGGTTTGCATAACTGAAGCAGTCACAAACCTACTATTGACATGGATAACATCATTAGAACTTTGAATTAAAGGTTATCTAGATTTTGTGGCACCGACCTTGCCACTCACCATTGTTTACAACTGACACCATTACTGGGATCCTTGACTTGCATATCTGTACATATTGTCACTGCGATTGGGTCACCCACTGATGAGTACAAGATTTACAACTACATGGGTTTAAATCATGATCATCATAACAGATTTTGCTTGTAACCACTACTGCCTACTATTGCATTGTTGCTAAAACAGAGTTTTCAAAAACATTTCCAGTGTGGAATTGTGAGAAAACGCGGAAAAGCCGCCGCGTGTACTCAGAACAGGGCGGCTGATTCGGCGTCCAACGCGGCGGTTTGCACGCATAGGCCTACATTTAGTAATATGGTCGAACGCGGAGGAACCGCCGCATGCCTTGATAGGCGGCGGATTCCGCGTCCAGCACGGTGGGTGATTTGCAACACATGTCTGGTGTGGCTGGGACTGATAGTCCACACAGGTTCAGAAGGACGCGCGCGCCGAGAGGCAGAACTTTTATGACAGCCAGAAGGGAGTCAGCTGACCAAGCCGGTCAGCTGACAATTCAACCAGTTCCCATTGGTCCAGCACTTTAGGGGAGGCGCTGGAGAGCGCTTTGCTATATATACTGGGTGCTGGTCATTCTCTGGTTGTCTGCCGTTGCGATCACTACGTGGAAGCACTCAGACCTTTTGTCAGATTCTCTGTTATACTTCAGACTAGTTCCAGGGTGTTGATGATCACGGACCTCACACCCAGACTAGGGAATTGTATTATCATTCTGTTATACTTCAGACTAGTTCCAAGGTGTTGATGATCACGGGGCTCACACCAAGACTAGGCATTGTTTATTATCTGTTATGACCTTCTGCTTTCCTGACCTCTCTTCTGATTACTGATTTTGTACTTCGCTATATCTGATACTCCATTGCCAAACCTTGCTTGTCTTAGGATTCCGTATCAGTCTTTCCCTCTGTATCTGATCTGTCTGTTGCCGACCTGGCTTGTCCGACCTCGAGAACTATCTCCTCTGTTTAGAGATCATTCACAGATCTGTCAGTGACACTCCACCTTTGGTGTCACTCACACTCTGGTCCTTCCCACACTCAGCCTGACTCCTCCCCTTGGGGAGCTTCAGGCCTTGAAAGAGGTTTGTTCTTTGGACAGTATCCCATACTGCCTTGTACCCCCTTTACAGGGCCCCTCCTCTGTTGCACCAAACACTCATATTACTCAGGTGACCAGAGGTTAGAGATATATCTGATTATTGGTGATACTGCAGATCATCAATAATCGGGTATATATCCGTATTCTCGGTGATACTGCAGATCACCGGTAATCAGATCCTCTCTGTGTTACACCGATCATTACAGGAATACATTTGTTTGGGAATACTCAGTCTAGAAACTAATGTATCCTCTGTCTGTTTGGAGAACTGTCGCCAAGTGGATTTTGTTCCTAAGATTTCATCAGCGCTGTGTAGTATGTTGGCGCTTTATAAATACAATAAATAATAATAAATAATAATTTCATTAGTCCTAGACTCACTACAGCTAGATTGGAGTCTGCAGTGACCTTTTTGGAATATTGACATATTATGCACATGCCTCTTTATATATGATTGGGAATAGCTGTGACCACAGCCTTTTCTTGTGGGACTGGGGGTTGGCTGAGCCTGAACACTTTTCATTGGTCATGTTTTCTACGTCATTTAATAAAAATGTGTTTTATTTTTAAGTACACACAGTTCTACCTATCTACTTCAGCCCACAATATATTCTAGTAATATATCCCTTTTCAGTTGGTAAAATACACAGCTATCCCTGTAGCTTAATACAGTTCTCTCTCTGTCCCTGTCAACTACTTACCACACAGCACAGAACTAAAAACACTTCCATTCACCCCCTTTATATATGGCTCTGATGGGATCCATGCTGATTGGCTGCTGAGGCTTCCTGTGCATTCTGGGAGCAAATTATTAACCTAGAAGATGCCAATTTGCCGTACCACCCCATGGGCTTTGCCCAAGATCAATAGGCAAGAAAGCTATTGCACGCACATGCAGTGTAGCACAGACTAGATTAGGCTCAGTTTTTTCCATAGAGGGCTTGAGCAGGTCTGAGCTAGTGCACATGTGCTAGCCATTGACATGCAGCTTATTGGAAGTCCCAGAGCTTGAACGGACCAGTTGAAGAGGACGTAGGAAACATCTCCAGGATCCAGAGGTTTCCCCCTCCAGAGGGGACTACCCTGTAGGGGCACTTTTTTCCCCTACAGATGCACGTTAACACAACTTTGCTACTAACTGCTAAATTCAGCCCCATTGACTTCAAAGCAATTTTGCAAAACTGTTTCACTGAAAATTTGCAGAACCATTGGGATTTTGAAGAAATTAACTACAATTTGCTAACTAGATTTAACCACTTAAGTACCAGCGGTCTCTGCCCCCTTAAGGACCAGAGATCGCTGGTACAATACCGACGGAATCTCGACGAATCCCATGCATACCCGTCGCAACCAATGTCACCGCTGCATCCCCGGATCCTCCTGACATAGACTGTGCCGTCTCTATGATGGCAGAGTCATGTGAGCTGGTCAGAAGCCGCTTTCATTGGCTCCTGACCCGGTCTATCAATGTAAGTCAAAGGGAGCAGCTTACATTGATAGACACGGCCAGGAGCCAATGAAATTGGCTCCTGACCGGCTCACATGGCTCTGCACTCAGAGATAGGCAGAGCCAGTAAGCTGCAGCAAGAGACGATTGGCGGGGAGCGACGGAAACGGCGGATGCACGCTGTGGGCGGTGATTGAAATCTACACCCTGCCAGCCAGGAGCCCACCAAAACAGGGCATAGATTTCAATCACTGTGGTCCTAAAGTAGTTAAGCTGACTACCTCATTCAACTTGAGTCTGGATGATTTTTGTATCTTAAAGATGTAACCATTCTGATAATCCATTTCAACTGCTAATCAGGCCCAAGCTGACCACCTCCAATAAACACATTTTTTTTTTTTAACATGTAGGGAAGTGTCCTAATCTCCCGTATATTGCTTGTGTTATTGCACTATTCCCTAAGGAGAAAAAAAAAAAAGCAGTAAATGATTTGACTTAAAATGCCTTACAATCAGCATACAAGATATAGCCTAGGGAGTTAAAAAGATTGATTGATTGTTGTATTTTAGTTTTAAGGTGCCCATGCATCTACCAATTTTGAGGCCCAATCAACCATCTGATTCAATAATTTTATTGAATCAGAAGAAAATTGGTGTCACAACAAGCATGCTCAATCAACCATTACAACAATTTTGGGCCAAATTGATTGAATGTGTCAACTGTACCTGCTGGAAAGATCTGAGTCAAAAGTGCTCCATGATGTGCGTGGCGTTTAATATCGCAATGAGCATGAAGGACCCCTATATATTTTCTGCCTAAGTGTAAAAGGGTCCTCCCTGGTGCCCATGCAGTATAAAATCCCACCTGTTCTGCTGCCATGACACCAGGCACGTATATGCGATATCACCATGTGGCAGGTGACAGTGGAGAATGCTGGGGACTGGTGAGATTTTTACACTGCATAGGTGTACTGGGGGGGGGGGGGGGGAGACATTTACTCTTAGCAGGTGGTGGAGGCGGCATAGTTAGGTCAATTCCTCATTTCGTGCTGAAACCTTTTACAAATCGCATCTCTCCCCCACTAGGGTCCCCTTCCGGTGCTCCCCTCCATGCAGAATAGCAGCGGCAAGGCACTTACGCGATGTCCAGATGCCGGCGGATCTCCCCTTTGATGTACCTGCAGCCACCGGGAGCTGTGATCTGCCCTCCATAGCTTCTGCCTGTCTACTTCCTGTTTCTGCTGCAGGAAGTAGACAAGAGGCGGCTACGGAGGGCATATCACAAGGAGACCTGGCAGCTGTACGCACATCAAAGGGGAGACTCGCTGGCAGCTGGATGTCACGTAAGTACCTTGCTGCTGCTGTTCTGCATGGTGGAGAGCACTGGAGGGGGACCCTAGAGGAGGGAGGAGAGAAATAGGGTCCACCTTTAGCCAACAGCTGCCCACCTCTTTGATCTGCTAAGTCTAGAGCCAGCCCTGCCCTGCAGTATATGGGCAAGCAAAACAGATGTCTCTCTAATTGAGTTCGAATAGAGAGAGATTTGTCTCTTGGTCGATCTGCTCATACATTGATGTATGGGCACATTTAGACAACTAAGAACTGGTTTCAACAGACCTTTTCATGAATGCCTCATTAGAAGAATGTGTCTCCGTGATCGCAAAGTAGTTTTCAACCCCTCTGTGCACAATGTGATGATGCTTTACCTCTACTGACTATGAGGTTTACTTTTCCTGCAAGCAGATTGGTTTTATTTCCTTCAGAAAAGCTGCAAGTGGAACCCATGGCAGTTCCACTCGCAATTAATTAGTGTGTACAAGAAAAAATGCACAAACATACAGACAAGTCATGTGAACAGAACATTTAAGCTTAAAAATGTATACAAACCAAAGAAATATTTTTAGGAATAAGAGTCAAGATGAAGAAAATATCTCCAAATGCAAGACTTGCGATAAGTATGTTGGGACCATTTCTCATGCGTTTATTCTTGCAAATAATTATTAGAAGAGTTGAATTTCCCACAATCCCCACTAGGAATGTAGCACAGGAAAATATGATGCTAATATCCATAATGAGATATTTGATGTCAGAGGAAAATTCACAAGGCTGCACAGTAGTGTTTTGGTTCATGTTCTGTTGCAGAAAGTCATCTGCTGGTGTCTGATTTATGCTCTGTGACAGCTCGGAGTTTTCCTCTAGATATTCCGGCGTTGGAGAAAGCTGGCAGGGAGCACCAATTATTAGGCATGCCATCCACATGATGGCAAAGGTACCAGGAGACATCATAGTTACAATGTGAGAAGGACCTTCAATCTGCAGCTGGATGCAGCTTAGTTTTCTAAGCCTGTTAAAACAAAATGAAACAGTTGTATTTAGATGCGTTCACTTATTTCATTCTCACCTAATAACTGAATAGCCACTACTCAGAAAATTATTTAGAGTATATGCCGTTTAAATGGGTTTTTTGTTGTTTTTTGAAGAGCAGAATTTGGAGAGTGTGGCAATTTTACTGCTATTTAGTCAATGCACCACTCTGTATAGTATGTGTATCTTCAGACACAGAGATAGAACAGTATTGTTTTACATGGAGTGCAGTGACATAACTAGGGGAGGGGCAGAGGCTCTGAGGTGTGTGTGCGCGTGGGGGGGTAACTACTAACCGTCCCTTTCTCTGATACTCCAGATTAGGGGTGTTTATGTGGCTACACATGTTACACAGAGACAGAACAGTACTGCCTACATGGAGTGCAGTGACATAACTAGAGGAGGGGCAGGGGCCCAGAGTGGGGGGTAACTACTAACCTTCCCTTTCTCTGATACCCCATATTAGTGTAAGGGATCGCTCCTCTCGGACGGATGATTGGGGCATAGGAACTGAACTGTGAACTGATAACTTGCCAAGCCTGACAATTAGGAGGTTTTGTGTCTTTGTGGCTGCCCATGTTATGAGTAGAGATGACTCGAATGGTTCCAGGCGAACTTTGGGTGGTTCACGTTCGCCGGCGGAGGCGAACTGTTGTGGAAGTTCGATTCGCCCCATAATGCTTAATTGAGCACAACTTTGACCCTCTACATCACAGTCAGCAGGCACATTGTCGCCAATCAGACTACACTCACTGCTGGAGCCCCATTCCCCCTTATAAAAGGCAAGGTTCTCCTGCCGTTTTACTCACTCATCTGCCTATAGTAATTAGTTAAGGGACAGCTGCTGACAGACTCTGCTAGTGAAAGCTTAGTTAGGCTCTTGTAGGCTTGCACCTGACTGATTATTATTCCTTATATTGCAGTGGCTGGATAGTGTAATGGTTAAGGGCTCTGCCTCTGACACAGGAGACCTGGGTTCGAATCTCGGCTCTGCCTGTTCAGTAAGCCAGCACCTATTCAGTAAGGAGTTTCTTGGGCAAGTCTCCTTAACACTGCTACTGCCTACTGAGTGCGCTCTAGTGGCTGCCTCGCACGCGCTTTGAGTCCGACAGGAGAAAGGCGCTATACAAATACTGCCATTATTATTATTATATTACTCCCTCCTCCCTCACCCTCCTCCAGAGGAGGAGGGTCTTGTCTCCCAGGGAATTTTAGGATTTAAAAAGCCAGCTTACATACCTTGGCCAGGAATTGAACCCAGGTCTTAGTGCTTGGTAGGCAACTCTCTTCACCACTATACCACCACCAACACTACCTGCTGAAGCCAGCCTAGCATGTACCATTATGATATAGCCAAGAGAAAAATGAGCTTGCTTAGGGATTTGTAGGATTTCAAAAGCCAACTCACATGCATTGGCCAGGAATTGAACCCTGGCCTACCGCGTGGTATGCTGCTATCTTAACC
The DNA here is from genome assembly GCF_040937935.1 of Hyperolius riggenbachi. NCBI lineage: Eukaryota > Metazoa > Chordata > Amphibia > Anura > Hyperoliidae > Hyperolius > Hyperolius riggenbachi. The sequence continues at coordinate 92,359,053 of NC_090653.1, read as the reverse complement.
ATTATACCACCAACACTACATGCTGAAACTTCTTGGAGCAGACTTACTTCCTCCCTCCATCCTCCCTCCAAAAGACACACATACATCCCCATAAAATCATTCAACAGCAACTGCTTGCACAGTCTTTGTGGTACACAGTCTCTGTGGCACAATTGGTTAGCGTGTTTGGCTGTTAACGGAAAAGTTGGTGGTTCAAGCCCACCCAGGCATGGCCTTGCCTTTTGTGTTCAACAGTTGTCCGAAGAGAACCCCAGATAGCCATGTAGATTCATATATCTCTCTTTCTTTCTCTCTAGTAGGGATGGTCACCGATTTCCGCAGAATTATATTTTCCGCAATTTTGGGCGGAAATTGGTCATTCCATTCCGTTTGGTCGGAACGGAATTGCTTTTTCAATCCAGTGGAATTCCAAAATTGCCTGTGAAATTCTGCCGGTATGCTAGGCTGGCTTCAGCATGTAACATTGTAGTGTGTTGTGCTGGTGGTATAATGGTTAGGATAGCAGCCTACCACGCGGTAGGCCTGGTTTCAATTCCTGGCCAATGCATGTGAGTTGGCTTTTGAAATCCCTAAGCAAGCTCTTTTTTCTCTTGGATATATCATAGTGGTACATGCTAGGCTGGCTTCAGCATGTCGCATTGTAGTGTGTTGTGTTGGTGGTATAATGGTTAGGATAGCAGCCTACCACGCGGTAGGCCTGGGTTCAATTCCAGGCCAATGCATGCAAGTTGGCTTTTGAAATCCTACAAATCCCTAAGCAAGCTCATTTTTCTCTTGGATATATCATAATGGTACAGGCTAGGCTGGCTTCAGCATGTAGTGTTTGTGGTGGTATAGTGGTGAAGAGAGTTGCCTACCAAGCACTAAGACCTGGGTTCAATTCCTGGCCAAGGTATGTAAGCTGGCTTTCAAAATCCTACAATTCCCTGGAAGACAAGACCCTCCTCCTCTGGAGGAGAAAGAAGAAGAGGAGGGAGGATTACACTTCCTGATGTTGTAAAGTAAAGTAGCGTCGGCCTGCAATTGAACATTGAATGAGATTTCTGACCTTAAAACAGTGCTTTGTGTGAAATCTAGATTTTTTTCTGGCACTTTTGATGTCTATTCCACTCAACCATGTCTTCCTCCAGGTATTAGACCCCTTGAAACATCTTGTCCATCACTTTTCTGGCCACCATGAGTGTTTCCAGTTTTCACAGTTCACCTCCCCATTGAAGTCTATTGCGGTTCACGAAAGTTCACGCGAACCCGAAAATCGGAGGTTCGCGACATCTCTAGTTATGAGTGTTATGAGAGATCCTGATAGCCACAAGTTTTATGAGCCTTGTAAGATGGGCCCCCAGGCTGTGAGGGTCACCGGGGGAAGCAAAAATGCACACTTACATTCCAGTAGGTTGTTTGTAGAGCATAGAGTTTTATAGGGCTCTACCCCTTCACGTTGGCCGCCTGGCTGGCTCTCCGTGTCCACATAGAGGACCCTTCCTCGATCTCCCCACACGTCACGCCGGCTTACTTCCGCTTCTGCCGTTACTCCCTACTAGTTTCGTCCTATTGGACTCACCAGGAGCATGCTCCTGATGAGTCCAATAGGACGAAACTAGTAGGGCGTGGCGGCAGAAGCGGAAGTAAGCCGGCGTGGCGTGTGGGGAGATCGAGGAAGCACTGGCGTAGGGCCCGAGGTCGCAGCGGTCGCACCCGCGACTGGGCCCGGCTCCTGCAGCCTGGGGGAGGGGCCCGGGGCCCCGCATGTGTGTGTGTATATACCTGCAGCGGCCGGCACTTAATTAACCTGGCCGGCTCGGGAGGGCTCCATTTGCGGCTCCCAGACAGATACAGTGCATGCAGACACTGAGACACATACCCGCACTGTCTGCCTGCCTGGTCTCCAGAGTCTCCCCTCCCTAGCTCTCTTCAGACAGCAGCGGCCACTTCAGTGTGTGTGACTGCTATACGTCACACACATACACACAACAAAGTCACGCTGTCTGGGCTGGCTCTTATCTCATCATCTCCTCTGCAGCTGCTGTCACTCACTCCATCCAGACCTTCCGGACCGCCCCCTCCACGCTCCAGTTGGCCCTTCACTGATCTCTGGCTGGCCTGGCTCCTCCCATATCCCTCGAGTGAGCTGCAGGTTCAGCCAGAGTCAGAGTGTGGGAAAGTCGTGTTTGTCGCCTGCAAGCTGATGGACTGCTGCCAGTCAGTGGGGAGGTCGAGGAGTCTGGAGCTTTGTAAGTCCGGGCTGCATTGCCTCTCCTACTGTGTCCCTGTCTCTCTCCCTAGTCCCTATGGCTGCCCCCCCCCCCCCCCATGTCCCTGTCTCTCCCTATGGCTGTCTCCCCCCCCCCCCGTGTCCCTGTCTCTCCCTATGGCTGTCTCCCCCTCCCCTGTGTCCCTCCCTATGGCTGTCTCCCCCCCCTGTGTCCCTGTCTCTCCCTATGGCTGTCTCCCTCCCCCCCATGTCCCTGTCTCTCCCTATGGCTGTCTCCCTCCCCCCCATGTCCCTGTCTCTCCCTATGGCTCCCCCCCCCCCCCCCGTGTCCCTGTCTCTCCCTATGGCTGCCCCCGCCCCCCCGTGTCCCTGTCTCTCCCTATGGCTGTCTCCCCCCCCCTGTGTCCCTGTCTCTCTCCCTATGGCTGTCACCCCCCCCCCCCATGTCCCTGTCTCTCTCCCTATGGCTGTCTCCCTCCCCTGTGTCCCTGTCTCTCCATATGGCTGTCTCTCCCCCTGTGTCCCTGTCACTCCCTATGGCTGTCTTCCCCCCTGTGTCCCTGTCTCTCCCTATGGCTGTCTTCGACCCCCCCCCGTGTCCCTATCTCTCTTTATGGCTGCCCCCCCCCCCCCCCGTGTCCCTTTCTCTCTCCCTGTGGCTGTCTCCCTACCTGTGTCTCTCCCTGTGGCTGTCTCTCTCCTTGTGTCCTCGTCTCTCACCCTGTGTCACGGTCTCTCTCCCAGTTTCCTTGTGTCTCTCCCTGTGGCTGTCTCTCTCCCTGTGTCCCTGTCTCTCTCCCTGGCTGTCTCTCTCCCAGTGTCCCTATCTCTCTCCCTGTGGCTGTCTCTCTCCTTGTGTCCCTGTGTCCTGGTCTCTCTCACGGTTTCCCTGTGTCTCTCCCTGTGGCTGTCTCTCTCCCTGTGTCCCTGTCTCTCTCCCTGGCTGTCTCTCTCCCAGTGTCCCTATCTCTCTCCCTGTGGCTGTCTCTCTCCTTGTGTCCCTGTGTCCCGGTCTCTCTCACAATTTCCCTGTGTCTCTCCCTGTGGCTGTTTCTCTTCCTGAGTCCCTGTCTCTCTCCCTGTGGCTGTCTCTCTCCTTGTGTCCCTGTGTCTCTCCCTGTGTCCTGGTCTCTCTCACGGTTTCCCTGTGTCTCTCCCTGTGGCTGTCTCTCTCCCTGTGTCCCTGTCTCTCTCCCTGGCTGTCTCTCTCCCAGTGTCCCTATCTCTCTCCCTGTGGCTGTCTCTCTCCTTGTGTCCCTGTGTCCCGGTCTCTCTCACAATTTCCCTGTGTCTCTCCCTGTGGCTGTTTCTCTTCCTGAGTCCCTGTCTCTCTCCCTGTGGCTGTCTCTCTCCTTGTGTCCCTGTGTCTCTCCCTGTGTCCTGGTCTCTCTCACGGTTTCCCTGTGTCTCTCCCTGTGTCCTGGTCTCTCTCACGGTTTCCCTGTGTCTCTCCCTGTGTCCTGGTCTCTCTCACGGTTTCCCTGTGTCTCTCCCTGTGGATGTCTCTCTTCCTGAGTCCCTGTCTCTCTCTCTGTGGCTGTCTCTCTTCCTGTGTCCCTGTCTCTCTCCCTCTGTCCCTGTCTCTCCCTGTCCTCGTCTCTCTCCCTGTGTCCCTGTCTCTTTCCGTGTCTCTCCTGTGTCCCTGTCTCTCTCCGTGTCCCTGTCTCTCTCCCTGGCTATCTATAGTGAGGCACCTATTCCTGACTACCTATACTGAGGCACCTATTCCTGGCTATCTATACTGGGGCACCTATTCCTGGCTATCTATACTGAGGCACCTATTCCTGGCTATCTATACTGAGGCACCTATTCTTGGCTATCTGTACTGGGAGCACCTATTCCTGGCTATCTATACTGAGGCACCTATTCCTGACTATCTATACTGAGGCACCTATTCCTGGCTATCTATACTGAGGCACCTATTCCTGGCTATCTATACTGAGGCACCTATTCCTGGCTATCTATACTGGGGCACCTATTCCTGGCTATCTGTACTGGAAGCACCTATTCCTGACTATCTATACTGAGGCACCTATTCCTGACTACCTATACTGGGGCACCTATTCCTGGCTATCTATACTGGGGCACCTATTCCTGGCTATCTATACTGAGGCACCTATCCCTGGCTATCTATACTGAGGCACCTATCCCTGGCTATCTATACTGAGGCACCTATTCCTGGCTATCTATACTGGGGCACCTATTCCTGGCTATCTATACTGAGGCACCTATTCCTGGCTATCTGTACTGGGAGCACCTATTCCTGGCTATCTATACTGAGGCACCTATTCCTGACTATCTATACTGCGGCACCTATTCCTGGCTATCTATACTGCGGCACCTATTCCTGACTATCTATACTGCGGCACCTATTCCTGACTATCTATACTGCGGCACCTATTCCTGACTACCTATACTGGGGCACCTAATCCTGGCTATCTGTACTGGGAGCACCTATTATTATTATTTAGTATTTATATAACGCCAACATCTTCCTCAGCACTGTACAGAGTATATTGTCTTGTCACTAACTGTCCCTCAGGGGAGCTCACAATCTAATCCCTACCTGGCTACCTATACTGGGAACACCTATTCCTGGGTTACCTATACCCTAGGTACCTATACCTGGCTATTTAATGTAGTGGGGGGGGGGCCAGGTCCAAATTCCGCATCGGGGCCCTGAGGTTTGTAGCTACGCCACTGCGAGGAAGGGTCCTCTATGTGGACACGGAGAGCCAGCCAGGCGGCCAACGTGAAGGGGTAGAGCCCTATAAAACTCTATGCTCTACAAACAACCTACTGGAATGTGAGTGTGCATTTTTAATATAAATAAATGGTCTCATATGGTTTTACGCTATGGAAAGGAATATGTGCTTTATTTGAGGTGAATGCTGAGGATACACAGTCGTATTAAATATCGTCCTAAGGAGCCAGTATAGGCATGTGATTGTCTGAAAATATCCCAGAGGCGTTTGTGACCCATCTAGCCAGGGGGTCATCTTCTAAGGGTGAGTGCCCACTTCTGAGGGTGAGGTGGTGGTGGTCATTCCATATGCTTCTGGAGGTCAAGTCTGGCACGGACGTGGAATTATAGGACTTTTATCTAATAGGATTTAGGACTGTGAACACAGCAAGAGCGCTTATACTTTTATAAATGCAAAATACATGACCACTGAGCTGGACTCCAATTGTGTTGCGTTTAGTAATCACTGATGCAGAATAACTGGAACTAGGTTTATTGACAAGCTACTGCAGCTCTGTAAAACATCAAGCCATGCTTTGCTTTGTATATCCAGCACACTCAGACAGGCAGGGACAGGAATCAACAAAATCTAGAGCAGCATAGATAATCTCATGCAATTATGCAGTATCACAGTAGTAGCACAGTGCCATCTACAGGCCAGAAGCATGCACACCATATTTCCCCTTTTGTTACAAAAGCTTCTGCAAATGAATATCAACAAGGGCTAAAGGATACATTTCATCTGTTACCTTTAAAGTATACACTGTCTTTCTGCTCCTAGGCATTGAATTAAGAAAGCTCTCTTTCTAGTACCCATTAATTCAGTGTTTGCAGCAAGTACATAATTGTCAAACATTTGAGTCCACTCAGTGAAGTGCATTGTAGGCTCACCTAGGTGTTGAAGGAAACATGGTGGTTGTTGTAATGCAAGATCCCTTCCTCGTCGCCAATTTGATGAGTTCAGTAATCACTCAATCCAGGAAACAGGTCACTGCAACCACTGCACCTACTGTGATTGGGAGCAGAACACCAAAGAGCCAGGAAAATGTAGTGTAGCCCCTTTCAGGGGACAAAGTGTTTTTTTAATTTATGTTCTGACATGTGAATTTATGTTCGCATCAGCAGCGAAATTTCGCATGCTGCTGACACAGGTCTTGGCAACAGGCAGATCCAAATAAGCACATAGAGACAGTGCACGCGGACATATCGTTGCTTGCACTCTGGCGGTCGCCAAGCAACCAGGTACAAAAAGCAGGGAAACTTCTAGAGGGAGCGCGAGCGATAGAACTGCAGCAGCATGAGGGGCATTGCGCGCACAGAAACTACACAGTTAGGCAACGGAGAGCAGAAGGGAAGGAGGCACACCGTGCAGCAGGAGAGATTACCTCAGACATGGCAGATCGAATCCAGTGCGGCAGCAAGGTGCCCTGGCAGCTATCCAGGCATAGAGAGGAACTTTATTAACAGAGGGAGCAACATAGTCTACAGCTGGGAAACAAAGCATAGACAGAACTAGAGATGTAGCGAGCAGTTCGCCGGCGAACGGTTCCAGGCGAACATTGGGGGTTCGCGTTCGCCTGCGCCAGGCGAACCTTTGCGGAAGTTCGATTCGCCCCATAATGCACTATGAGGGTCAACTTTGACCCTCTGCATCACAGTCAGCAGGCACATTGTAGCCATTCAGGCTACAGTAAGCCCTGGAGCCCCACCCCCCCCTTATATAAGGCAGGGTCCGGCGGCCATTACACTCACTCGTGTGCCTGCTATTAGACAGACTAGGGCGAGCTGCTGCAGACTTGTTCTTCTAGGGACAGATTAGTTAGGTTCTTTGCTGCTTAGTTTGCTCCTGGCTGATTGTTATTGCTTTTATAGCAACCTAGCTCTTTTCAGAGCTCATCCTGTACTTTTTTTTACTGTGTGTCAAACTGACACTTTTGTTGCATGCACAGCCTTGCTAATTGATAGTGTTTGTGTGCCACTGCCATCAGCCCAGCACATTCAGTGACTGACTACCTGTGTGTGTGTGTGACAGGGAGCTGCACATTGTACTACCCAGTACTGCATATACCCAGTACCTGTTGTGTTTACTTAACCCACCTCATCACTGCATATACCTAGCTTTGTGTTGAGTGAACCCAGCTCACTGCATCCTACTACTACCTGTTGTGTTTACTTAACCCACCTCCTCACTGCACATAACTACCTGTAGTGTTGAGTAAACCCAGCTCACTGCATATACCTACTACCTGTTGTGTTGAGTAAACCCAGCTAACTGCATATACCTACTACATGTGTTGAGTGAACCCAGCTCACTGCATATACCTACTACCTGTTGTGTTTACTTAACCCACCTCATCACTGCACATAACTACCTGTTGTGTTGAGTAAACCCAGCTCACTGCATATACCTACTACCTGTTGTGTTGAGTGAACCCAGCTCACTGCATATACCTTCTACCTGTTGTGTTGACTTAACCCACCTCGTCATCACTGCATATACCTAGCTTTGTGTTGAGTGAACCCACCTCACTGCATCCTAGTACCTTTACTGTTCAGTGAACCCAGCTCACTGCATCCTACTACCTGTTGTGTTGAGTGAACCCACCTCACTGCATCCAAGTACCTTTACTGTTTAGTGAACCCAGCTCACTGCATCCTACTACCTGTTGTGTTGAGTGAACCCACCTCACTGCATCCTAGTACCTTTACTGTTCAGTGAACCCAGCTCACTGCATCCTAGTACCTTTACTGTTCAGTGAACCCAGCTCACTGCATCCTAGTACCTGTTGTGTTGAGTGAACCCACCTCACTGCATCCTAGTACCTTTACTGTTCAGTGAACCCAGCTCACTGCATCCTACTACCTGTTGTGTTGAGTGAACCCACCTCACTGCATCCTAGTACCTTTACTGTTCAGTGAACCCAGCTCACTGCAACCTACTACCTGTTGTGTTGAGTGAACCCACCTCACTTCATCCTAGTACCTTTACTGCTCAGTGAACCCAGCTCACTGCATCCTAGTACCTTTACTGTTCAGTGAACCCAGCTCACTGCATCCTACTACCTGTTGTTTTTACTTAACCCACCTCATTACTGCACATAACTACCTGTTGTGTTGAGTGAACCCAGCTCACTGCATATACCTACTACCTGTTGTGTTGAGTGAACCCAGCTCACTGCATATACCTACTACCTGTTGTGTTGAGTGAACCCAGCTCACTGCATATACCTACTACCTGTTGTGTTGAGTGAACCCAGCTCACTGCATATACCTACTACCTGTTGTGTTTACTTAACCCACCTCATCACTGCACATAACTACCTGTTGTGTTGAGTGAACCCAGCTCACTGCATATACCTACTACCTGTTGTGTTTACTTAACCCACCTCATCACTGCACATAACTACCTGTTGTGTTGAGTAAACCCAGCTCACTGCATATACCTACTACCTGTTGTGTTGAGTGAAAAGCAACAAAAAGAGGATTGGCTCTTGGGTGCATGAAAATCAATAAATAACTTTATTAATTAATTAATACAAACATCCTAAAACTGAATCTATACATAACACCATCATATATAAATTATTAAAATAGGTTACATCTCCGCCAAAAATGCCACTAAAGACTCTGAATCCCTATAATGACTATGGGGCTGCAGTCCCCAGAAAGAATCAAGAAATCAAAAAATCCTTTTCACTGGATATTTAGCTGGTAAGGAAGGCATGCATGAGGGCATAATGAACATATTTTTCCATCTTTGGTTTTTATGTCAAAGTTCATGCAGATGTGCCCCCTACTCGCAGGGGCTATTATAGCAACAATGGATATATGACGACTCAAATAAACCTTGGACAGGATATTAGGGGTTGATCATGCTGTTAGTGTCCATAACACTCTACCCCCCACTCGCAGGGGCAAGGATGGAAAGTGGTTAGTGAAGTAAGCAAGCGGTCAACATGCTATATGCTCTCTGCTGTCCGCCTTTGATAAGGCCGTTAGGAAACGGCGAAACATGTTAGGCTATCTCACAGCGAGCTAGCTCCGCCATTCTGTCATCTGGGACTCTCCTTCCACCACTATATCTGGACATTGCTATGTTAGCTGGATTGGTAACTATATCAACTGCATGCATGATCTATTAATTCAGGGCTGGACCTTCAATTTAAACCTTTGAACTTTTTATCATTGTGCAAGAATCCGCTTTATCACTGCATCAATGTTCTGGGCTGCTGTTGAACATTCATTATTGGCGGATTTTTAGCATTGGACTTCTGCTGATACCTGCTGCTTGCCTTTGCATTGCTTTTTGCACCTTGCTGCAGATGCTGATGTCATTGTGATTCATGTCATGCTGTGCATATAAGAATCCATCAGATGTTTGAAGGTTTACCATCAACTAATAGCATGTTGACCGCTTGCTTGCTTCACTAACCACTTTCCATCCTTGCCCCTGCGAGTGGGGGGTAGAGTGTTATGGACACTAACAGCATGATCAACCCCTAATATCCTGTCCAAGGTTTATTTGAGTCGTCATATATCCATTGTTGCTATAATAGCCCCTGCGAGTGGGGGGCACATCTGCATGAACTTTGACATCAAAACCAAAGATGGAGGAATATGTTCATTATGCCCTCATGCATGCCTTCCTTACCAGCTAAATATCCAGTGAAAAGGATTTTTTGATTTCTTGATTCTTTCTGGGGACTGCAGCCCCATAGTCATTATAGGGATTCAGAGTCTTTAGTGGCATTTTTGGCGGAGATGTAACCTATTTTAATAATTTATATATGATGGTGTTATGTATAGATTCAGTTTTAGGATGTTTGTATTAATTAATTAATAAAGTTATTTATTGATTTTTATGCACCCAAGAGCCAATCCTCTTTTGTTGCTTTTCATAGTCATTGTTGGCAGGATGCATTAAAAGTTTTCTCTTATATCGATAATTATTATTCAGTTTATTGCTCCTTATCAACTTTAGGTTCCTTATTGAGTAATTTATACTATATATTGTGTTGAATGAACCCAGCTCACTGCATATACCTACTACCTGTTGTGTTGACTTAACCCACCTCGTCATCACTGCATATACCTAGCTTTGTGTTGAGTGAACCCAGCTCACTGCATCCTACTACCTGTTGTGTTGAGTGAACCCACCTCACTGCATCCTAGTACCTTTACTGTTCAGTGAACCCAGCTCACTGCATATACCTAGCATCCCCCCCGAGATGGACAAAATGGACAAACCAGGTAGAGGTAGAGGCAGACCCAGAGGAAGGCCACCAGGCACCGGCAGGTCTGTGCGAGGTGGTGTTGCTGTGATTTCGTGCGGACCTGGCCCAAAATACAGTGCTCAGAAGAAGGCACGTGCCATCCAGGGCTGTATTTAGGGTTTGGGCTACCCTAGGCACCCCAAACCTATGGCGCCCCCCCCCCCCCCCCCCCCGAGGGCGTTGGCGGCACGCAGAGCGTGCCGCGACGAAAAATGGGCGTGGCCACATAATACAGTGGGCGTGTCCATAACATACAGTGGGTGTGACCAATTAAAACTTCCTAGTAAGAGTGCAGCCCAAAGTCAAAGGCCATGTTTTCTCCCCGGGTATGAGTAAAGTGACTAGGGTTGCAACGGTATGAAATTCCACGGTATGATAACCGTCAAAAAAAATACCACAGTATGACGGTATACGGTATTATGCAATTTTTTGGACCAGGGCCCCACCTCCTTCCATTACATTTTGTGCCCCTCCACCCCAGTGTGGGGTGCCCCACTCCCTCGGGAACTGTAAAAAGGCTCACCCTATTCCTGCAAAAGTCCTGATGGCGTGATAGGTGTAGCTAGTAATAGGTGGTCGCAGCATAGGTAGCTAGGGATAGGTGAAGCCAGGGATAAGTGTGGCCAGAAATAGGTGGCCGCTGTATAGGTAGCCAGGAATAGATGTAGCCAGTAGTTGGTGGCCGCTGTATAGGTAGCCAGGAATAGATGTAGCCAGTAGTTGGTGGCCGCTGTATAGGTAGCCAGGGATAGGTGTGGCCAGAAATAGGTGGCCGCTGTATAGGTAGCCAGGGATAGATGAAGCCAGTAGTAGGTGGTCGCAGTATAGGTAGCCAGGGATAGGTGTAGCCAGAAATAGGTGGCCGCTGTATAGGTAGCCAGGGATAGGTGTAGCCAGTAGTTGGTGGCCGCTGTATAGGTAGCCAGGAATAGATGTAGCCAGTAGTTGGTGGCCGCTGTATAGGTAGCCAGGGATAGGTGTGGCCAGAAATAGGTGGCCGCTGTATAGGTAGCCAGGGATAGATGAAGCCAGTAGTAGGTGGTCGCAGTATAGGTAGCCAGGGATAGGTGTAGCCAGAAATAGGTGGCCGCTGTATAGGTAGCCAGGGATAGGTGTAGCCAGTAGTAGGTGGCCGCAGTATAGGTAGCCAGGGATAGGTGTAGCCAGTAGTAGGTGGCCGCTGTATAGGTAGCCAGGGATAGATGTAGCCAGTAGTAGGTGGCCATAGTATAGGTAGCCAGGGATAGGTGTAGCCAGTAGTAGGTGGCTGCAGCATAGGTAGCCAGGGATGGGTGTAGCCAGTAGTAGGTGGCTGCAGCATAGGTAGCCAGGGATAGGTGTAGCCAGTAGTAGGTGGCCGCTGTATAGGTAGCCAGGGATAGATGTAGCCAGTAGTAGGTGGCCACAGTATAGGTAGCCAGGGATAGGTGCAGCCAGTAGTAGGTGGCTGCAGTATAGGTAGCCAGGGATAGGTGTAGCCAGTAGTAGGTTGCCACAGTATAGGTAGCCAGGGATAGGTTTAGCCAGAAATAGGTGGCCGCAGTACAGGTAGCCAGGGATAGGTGTAGCCAGAAATAGGTGGCCGCAGTATAGGTAGCCAGGGATAGGTGTAGCCAGAAATAGGTGGCCGCAGTATAGGTAGCCAGGGAATTGTTCTAATGACTGCATCTGCTCAGATACTGATAAAGAATCGTACAAGGATTTGTAGACAGTCCCTATTCAGTATATGGCAGGCTCTTGTGTACAGCGCCCAGCCACCAACCTCTACCCCTCCCCAAGTGTTCTGTACTGTAGTGATGCTGGAGGAGTCTGCAGAGCCAGTTCTGCTCCATCAGAGATGGACAGCGTGAGTGTAATAAGCTGAGGCTGGGAGCACACTGTATGTCCGTTTTCTGTACGTGTTTTCTGCACACCATGTGTGTCTGTATGTGTGAAAACATGCAATTTTTATCACAGGAGCTAATGTAATTGATCGAGAAAATGCGTGCAGTGGTTTGCTGCGGTCTGTTCTGATCTGCATGGGGAAAACACATTCAAGTGTGCACTAGCCAATTGATTAACATTGGTTCTCCGGTTACCTGTGCAGAAAGTGAAGGGGGTAGGGGGGCCCCCATCCAAAGTTTCGCAGGGGGGCCCAGTGACTTCTAGTTACGCCCCTGCTGGGCCCCCTTGCAAAAATTTGGATGGGGTCCCCCCCATAGGTGCCAAATAATCGTAATGGGGCAGCGTTTCACTATAAAATAATCGTAATGCGGCAATGTTTTACCATAAAATAATCGCAATGTGGGCAACATTTCAGCAGAGAATAACCGCAATGAGGGCAACATTTCACCCGAGAATAATCGCAATGAGGGCAACATTTCAGCAGAGAATAATCGCAATGAGGGCAACATTTCAGCAGAGAATAATCGCAATGAGGGCAACATTTCACAGAGAATAATCGCAATGAGGGCAACATTTCACCAGAGAATAATCGCAATGAGGGCAACATTTCACCAGAGAATAATCGCAATGAGGGCAACATTTCACCAGAGAATAATCGCAATGAGGGCAACATTTCACCAGAGAATAATCGCAGTGAGGGCAACATTTCACCAGAGAATAATCGCAGTGAGGGCAACATTTCACCAGAGAATAATCGCAGTGAGTGCAACATTTCACTAGCGAATAATCCCAATGAGTGCAACATTTCAGCAGAGAATAATCACAACGTGGGCAGTTTTTCAGCAGAAAATGTCCCCAGTTTAGGTAGTAGGTTTATAGGTGTCCCCAGTTAGATAGTAGCTAGGTATATAGGTGTCCCCAGTTAGATAGTAGGTACATAGGTGTCCCCAGTTAGATAGTAGGTACATAGGTGTCCCCAGTTAGATAGTAGGTAGGTATATAGGTGTCCCCAGTTAGATAGTAGGTAGGTATATAGGTGTCCCCAGTTAGATAGTAGGTAGGTATATAGGTGTCCCCAGTTAGATAGTAGGTAGGTATATAGGTGTCCCCAGTTAGACAGTAGGTATATAGGTGTCCCCAGTTAGACAGTAGGTACATAGGTGTCCCCAGTTAGACAGTAGGTACATAGGTGTCCCCAGTTAGACAGTAGGTACATAGGTGTCCCCAGTTAGACAGTAGGTACATAGGTGTCCCCAGTTAGACAGTAGGTACATAGGTGTCCCCAGTTAGATAGTAGGTACATAGGTGTCCCCAGTTAGATAGTAGGTAGGTATATAGGTGTCCCCAGTTAGATAGTAGGTAGGTATATAGGTGTCCCCAGTTAGATAGTAGGTAGGTATATAGGTGTCCCCAGTTAGATAGTAGGTAGGTATATAGGTGTCCCCAGTTAGATAGTAGGTAGGTATATAGGTGTCCCCAGTTAGATAGTAGGTAGGTATATAGGTGTCCCCAGTTAGACAGTAGGTAGGTATATAGGTGTCCCCAGTTAGACAGTAGGTATATAGGTGTCCCCAGTTAGACAGTAGGTATATAGGTGTCCCCAGTTAGACAGTAGGTATTTAGGTGTCCCCAGTTTAGGTATAGGTAGTAGGTATATAGGTGTCCCCAGTTAGATAGTAGCTAGGTATATAGGTGTCCCCAGTTAGATAGTAGGTAGGTATATAGGTGTCCCCAGTTAGATAGTAGGTAGGTATATAGGTGTCCCCAGTTAGACAGTAGGTAGGTATATAGGTGTCCCCAGTTAGACAGTAGGTATATAGGTGTCCCCAGTTAGACAGTAGGTATATAGGTGTCCCCAGTTAGACAGTAGGTATTTAGGTGTCCCCAGTTTAGGTATAGGTAGTAGGTATATAGGTGTCCCCAGTTAGATAGTAGCTAGGTATATAGGTGTCCCCAGTTAGATAGTAGGTATATAGGTGTCTCCAGTTTAGGTAGTAGGTATATAGGTGTCCCCAGTTAGACAGTAGGTATATAGGTGTCCCCAGTTTAGGTATAGGTAGTAGGTATATAGGTGTCCCCAGTTAGATAGTAGGTAGGTATATAGGTGTCCCCAGTTTAGGTAGTAGGTATATAGGAGTCCCCAGTTAGATAGTAGCTAGGTATATAGGTGTCCCCAGTTAGATAGTAGCTAGGTATATAGGTGTCCCCAGTTAGATAGTAGCTAGGTATATAGGTGTCCCCAGTTAGATAGTAGCTAGGTATATAGGTGTCCCCAGTTAGATAGTAGGTATATAGCAGTCCCCAGTTAGATAGTAGGTATATAGCAGTCCCCAGTTAGATAGTAGGTATATAGCAGTCCCCAGTTAGATAGTAGGTATATAGCAGTCCCCAGTTAGATAGTAGGTATATAGGTGTCCCCAGTTAGATAGTAGGTATATAGGTGTCCCCAGTTAGATAGTAGGTATATAGGTGTCCCCAGTTAGATAGTAGGTATATAGGTGTCCCCAGTTAGATAGTAGCTAGGTGTCCCCAGTTAGATAGTAGGTATATAGGTGTCCCCAGTTAGATAGTAGCTAGGTATATAGGTGTCCCCAGTTAGACAGTAGGTATATAGGTGTCCCCAGTTAGACAGTAGGTATATAGGTGTCCCCAGTTTAGGTATAGGTAGTAGGTATATAGGTGTCCCCAGTTAGATAGTAGGTATATAGGTGTCCCCAGTTTAGGTAGTAGTATCAGTGCTGCAGCTAGCTAAATCAGCTTACACCAGCAGTGAAAGGGTTACACACTAGAGACAGAGAGATGCTGGACTGTGTGATCAGGGCTGACATGTGACAGGCAGATAAGGCAAATTAAGTTGAGAGGAGGTGTCGTCTTACCATGGAGAGTGCCCGTGATGTTTGTGCAGCCAGTGTCCCTCTCCCCTTGAGCTTGATGAGGCAGGAGGCTGGGATTGAGGGAGAAAACCTGACGCTGCGCAGAAAAGCTGCAGACACCAGGCAAGACAGGGACCCTTGCAGAGTCATTTTAGACGAGCTGCCTGCTAAGCTGTCAGGAAATGAATTATGCAGCTTCAGGTCGCACTTCCGACCCTGCCCGCCTGCAGTTCATTGGCCAGTGGTTTGCTCTGTCACACACTCACAGGCTCAGCCCCGCTGAAGAGGAGGTCGGGACTAAACCACTGCCAGGCATGGATGGGGAGGGCAGGTGCCAGCTGCAGCTACCCTGGGCTGGACCAGACTCGCCCCCAACCCCCCCCCCCTCCCTTAAAAAAATAATAATAATCCAGAGGTCCACTCCAGAGGACCAGAGGAAAAATTTTAAATACATTAAATAACACACCATATAGGAGGCCGCCCCCCCCTGAGGGGCCGCCCATGGCACCGGCCCACGGGTGCCTCTTAGGAGATACGGCCCTGGTGCCATCACTTCTTAAAATCGTGAGGAGGTGATTGAGTATTTAACACAGAACACCTCATCTCCCGCAGCCACCAGCGCTACAACAAGCACCACATCCGCTGCATTTGACACTTCGCAGGAGTTATTTGGTGGTGGTGGTGAAATCACCGATTCACAGCCACTACTGCAACAACAAGAAGAAGGCGCAGGTACACCACCTCCTACGTCTGAGTTAGGTGGCGATAGTATGGACGTAACGTGTGCGGAGGGGGCTGATGAAACACCTGAAGTTGGTGCAGTTGAGGTGGTGTCTGAGGAAAGTGCAGCTGGCCAGGAGGATTATGATGACGATTATACGGATACCACATATGTTCCTGGTAGAGGAGATGACCAGGGGGACAGTTCAGAGGAGGAGTCAGAGAGGACTAGGAGGAGACGACTCCATGATAGAAGCAGAGGGAGGTCGTCCTCAGAAACAGCTGGGGGCAGTGTCTGGCGCCATGTATCGCCAGCTATGCCAGCCAGCCAACATGCCCTTCAACGTCAGCTGCTGATGCCACCGTAGCATCATCAGCCCAGGGGGGCTCAGCGGTTTGGAAATTTTTTCAGGTGTGTGTCTCAGATCGGAGCAAAGCCATCTGTTGTCTCTGCCAGCAAAAATTGAGCCGTGGAAAGGCCAACTCTCACGTAGGGACAAGTGCCTTACGAAGGCACCTGGAGAGAAGGCACAAACAGCTATGGCAAGAACACCTGAGGAAAAGCAGCACCCCTCAAAAGACAAGCCACCCTCCTTCTCCTCTTCCTCCTTCAGGTGCATCGTCTTCATCCACTTTCACCCTTGCACCTTCACAGCCACCCTCCTCCACACCGCCTCTTCCCTTCAGCGGTTCCTTCTCCTCTGCCCACAGCAGTACCCAGGTGTCCGTGAAGGAAGTATTTGAGCGGAAGAAGCAAATGTCTGCCAGTCACCCTCTTGCCCGGCGTCTGACAGCTGGCGTGGCGGAACTATTAGATCGCCAGCTATTACCATACAAGCTGGTGGAGTCGGAGGCTTTCCGTAAGTTTGTGGCGATTGGTACACCGCAGTGGAAGATACCAGGCCGCAATTATTTTTCACAAAAGGCCATACCCAAACTCTACCGTGCAGTTGAGAGGCAAGTGGTATCATCTCTGGCACACAGCGTTGGGTCAATGGTCCACCTGACCACGGATGCCTGGTCTGCCAAGCACGGGCAGGGCCACTACATTACATACACAGCCCATTGGGTCAACCTGGTGACCGATGGCAGCAAGCAGGGAGTACGTGGCTGCACAGAGGACCGACTTGTCACACCTCCATGGCTTGCAGGCAGGCCTCCAGCCACCTCCTCTCCACTTGCTTTTACCGCTTCGCTGTCATCCTCCTCCTCCTCCTCCTCGGCTGGTGCCGCCATCACCTCTCCAGCTTCACAGCCCCAGCACCCCAGGGCCTATGCTGCATGCCAGGTACGACGGTGTCACGCAGTGTTAGACATGTCTTGCCTGAAAGCGGAGAGTCACACTGGAGCAGCTCTCCTGGCTGCTCTTAACAAACAGGTGGAGCAATGGCTGACCCCGCACAAGCTTGAGATCGGCAACGTGGTGTGTGACAACGGCAGCAATCTCATTGCTGCGTTGAATTTGGGAAAGCTGACACACATACCCTGCATGGCACATGTGCTTAATCTGGTCGTGCAAAGATTTGTGTCCAAGTACCCAGAGCCGGATTAAGGCTAAATGGGGCCCTAAGCAAAAGTAACTGATTTGGGCCCCCCATCATGTCGTAATAGAATCAGAAGATGCAGCTGCACAGCAACATGCCGCACACATCGGGGCAGCCGAGCTACTGGTTGCTATGGGCAACAGCCTGCTTTCCTCTGTGGGTGCACAATGCAGGGAATAGCAGCAGCAAAATGATGAATGGCTGGGACATTTGCACTCAGGGGCTGGGGCACCCCTGTGAAGAGGGCGCCAGATATCACAGCAGCAGCACTTTCCCCCTGCATCTCCAGCCTGGCAATAGCAGCAGAAAGCTCTGGACACCGCCAAACCGGAAGCCGTTCCCCAGACAGAATTACATAACCACCCCCACCACCGAACAACCGATTTCCTCCCAAACTAGACAGCCACCATGCAGCCTCCATCCCAGTGAATACGATAGTCCAGCAAAGAAGGCAGCCGCAGCGGGGGAGAATGACAGCACCAGATGACTCGCATTCACCTATTGCGATCCAAGCAATATAGGTGCCGACATCCGGAGGCCATCTGTCTCCTCTAGAGTGCTGCCGCTTTGTTACTATTACTACTTCCTACTTCCTGTCTGATCTGAGAATCAGGAAGTTCAGAGCGAGTGGCTGCACTGTAGAAGAGACAGATGGGTTTCAGATGATGGGATCTCTATCGCTTGGATCATGGATAGGTGAGTGAGCATTTGCCATCTGCTGCTATCATTCTTGCTGCAGCTGTGGTTCTCTGTGGGACAGGAGGGAGGGGTGGGCAGCGGCAGAGCGCACAGTAGCAGGAGGGGGACCTAGGAGGAGAGCCTGGCTCTGAAGACAATCAGCAGCGCACGGCATCATTTGACAAGACAAATAACATTTATATCGGGCTTTTCTCCTGGCGGACTCAAAGCGCCAGAGCTGCAGCCACTAGGACGCGCCCTATAGGCAGCAGCAGTGTTAGGGAGACTTGCCTAAGGTCTCCTACTGAATAGGTGCTGGCTTACTGAACAGGCAGAGCCGAGATTCGAACCCTGGTCTCCTGTGTCAGAGGCAGAGCCCATAAAGGGACTCCAAGCAGTGCCTTTGGGTATGCCTTTAAGCATACCCACAACTAATTAATTACATCCTCACACCTACCAGCATGATGTTTGTAATTATATCCCCCTGGGTTCCTTATATTTCATTGCATTGTGCTGAATCGAGCTGCCGACTTTGAAGAAAAGTCGTCCTGTGGCCACGATTTTTATCGCGAAAATAGCGAAAACTAAAAGGAATAGGGTGGCCGTTTATATATCATTGGAAAGAGGAGAAAGAGAGCTTTAAAATGATATGCATCTTTCCATAATTACTGCACTGCTCAGAGTCCCTTTAATCATTTTACCATCCAGCCACTGCTGACAGGATGGCGGGGGCTGGTTTATGTGCTGATGGGGCCCCTTTGACTCTGAATGGGGGCCCCAAGCGACTGCTTTTGTTGCCTGGTCGGTAATCCGGCCCTGCAAGTACCCAGGCTTAGAGGACGTCCTGAAGCAGGTCAGGAAGTTTGTGGGCATTTCAGGCGCTCTTACAAGGCCATGGCACGCTTTGCGGAGATTCAGCGTAGAATCAACTTGCCGGTAAGACGCCTGATTTGCGATAGCCCGACTCGCTGGAATTCCACCCTGCTGATGTTCTCTCACCTGCTAGACCAGGAAAAAGCCGTCACCCAGTACCTGTATAATTACAGTACAAGGACAAAATCTGGGAGGATGGGGATGTTCTGGCCCAACAACTGGACACTGATGCGAAATGCATGCAGGGTCATGGAGCCCTTTGAGGAGGTGACCAAACTGGTGAGTCGCGATGAGGGCACCATCAGTGACTTGATCCCCTACGCCTACTTCCTGGAGCGTGCCGTGCGTAGAGTGGTGGATACAGCTGTGGAGGAGCGTGAACAAGAAGAGTTAGGGCAGCAGGAGTCGTGGGAGCCATTTACACACGAACCCGATGTTTCCACAACACCGGCGGCAGCACAGAGGGGGGAGGAGGAGGAAGAAGAGGAGTCGTGTGGGGAAGGGGAGGAGTCAGACTGATGATGGTGATGATGAGGAAGGTGTTTCTGTGGAGGAGGAAGAGGCGGCGGAAGGAGAACAACCGCGGCAGCCATCACAGGGGGCTTCTGCTGCTCCACGTTCCCGTGGTATTGTTCGTGGCTGGGGGGAGGAAGAGGAGTTGCGTCCCATCACTGAGGAAGAGCAAGAGGAGATGGAGAGTACGTCTGCATCCAGCTTTGTGCAGATGTCCTCTTTCATGTTGTCCAGCCTGTTGAGGGACCCCCGTATCAAAAAACTCAAGACGAATGACCTGTACTGGGTGGCCACGCTACTAGACCCTCGGGTACAGGCACAAAGTGGCGGACCTCTTACCAACTCAACAAAAGGCGGAAAGGATGCAGCACTTGCAGAACAAGCTGTCGATGATGCTTTACAATGCATTTAAGGGTGATGTGGCTGCACAACGCAATCAAGGTACCACTGGCAGTAACCCTCCTCCTCCCAAGTCCACGCAGGCAAGGACAGGACGCTCCAGCGATCTCAGGGTGATGTCGGACATGCGGACGTTCTTTAGTCCAACTCCTCGCCATAATCCTTCCGGATCCACCCTCCACCAACACCTGGACCGGCAGGTAGCCGACTACCTGGCCTTGAGTGTGGATGTAGACTCTGCGAAAAGCGACGATTAACCCTTGGACTACTGGTTGCGCAGGCTTGACCTGTGGCCAGAGCTGTCCCAATTTGCCATACAACTTCTCTCTTGCCCTGCCGCAAGCGTCCTGTCAGAAAGGACCTTCAGTGCAGCTGGAGGCATAGTTACTGAGAAGAGAAGTCGCCTAAGTCACGACAGTGTTCAGTACCTGACCTTTATCAAAATGAATGAGGAATGGATCATGGAGGGCTACTGCACAACCAAAGACTAAGTCAGTCCCCACACACAGCATCTCTGCCTGCAGGCCGCTTGACTGCCTTCTCCGCCACCACCAACAGGGTCCAGGACTCTAGGCGAATTCCTTAATTTTTAAGGCCGCTGCTAGCAGCGGCCTCTGCACTAATTTTTCTGGTGCGTGTACATGTGCCCATCCCCCTTCGTGATCATTACCTTGCCGCAGTGAAGGGGCTTGCGCATCACAATAAAGCAAGGAACGCCGGCTATTTGAGTGTCTCGGGTGAGGGTGGCACACAAAAGGTAATAAGGTCGTTGCTTCATTGTGGTCAGACCAAATTTGATCAGCTGGACAGTCACTGTTCTGTCATTCAGCTACATCAGCCGGGCGAGCATATGGGCTGAAAAGCCACCATCACCTGCACTCTCGTCATGGTGCGCACCAGTCCAGCACGGCCGTCACTACACAAACAGCTGTTTGCAGTCACTGCATACCTTTCACTGCATCTGTGACTGCACATTATACCTGGCAGTCAGTGCATAACTTGCACTTGAATGGATACACTTTTAAACAATTTAAAAATACAACCATCTACCATTTTCAAACAATTTAAAAAAAAGGGCAAAAAAACTTGCCCTCCCTAAAACATTCTTGGCAAATGCTTTCGACTTGGTTTGTCTTCCGCTGGGTCAAGGGTCCATCTGACCACAGATGCCTGGTCTGCAAAGCACGGTCAGGGCAGCTACAGCATGGGTCTCAGCAGGCTCCCACTTCGGGCCGGAATCTAACCTTCATTCCCCGCGGTGACAATGGCAGACTTGCCCTCCATAACGGATTCCCGTTAAAAGGATTTAAAGTTGATTCATCACAATTAGGGCCTCAAAGTCCTGTATTGCATGCCTGCCTGCTGCCCTCATTGGATGTGCAGTGGTAGCGGTTGCTCAGGCTCCACACCGGATTCCATCTCTCAATCCCCGGCCATTACCCAGGGTCACTCACAAACGGCAGACTTGCCCGCCTCCATATGATTCTCGTGAAAGGAATGTGGTGTCATCTTTGCCCGCCATAACGGATTCCCGTTAAAGGATTCAAGTTGATTCATGACAATTAGGGCCGCAAAAGGTCCTCCTGAGTCCTGTATTGTTATTTTTGGTCACTACCTCAGGGTGGGCGTGCATGCCTGCCTGCCTGCTGCCCTCCTTGCCTGGATGTGCAGTGGTAGCCGTTGCTCAGGCTCCACACTGGATTCAAACCCCTCATTCCCCGGCCATTACCCGGGGTCACAAATGGCAGACTTGCCCGCCTCCATATGATTCTCGTGAAAGGAATGTGGTGTCATCTTTGCCCGCCATAACTGGTTCTCGTTAAAGGATTTAAAGTACATTCATTTCAAATACACAGCAGGGCCTCGAAAGTCCTCCTCCTGTATTGTTATTTTTGGTCACTACCTCGGGGCGGGCAGGCGTGCATGCCTGCCTGCTGCCCGCCTTGGATGTGTAGTGGTAGCCGTTGCTCAGGTTCCACACCGGATTCCAACCCCTCATTCCCTGGCCATTACCCGGGGTCACAATGGCAGACTTGCCCGCCTCCACAGGATTCTCATTGTAGCGGTACTGAACAAGTACACAGCAAGTAGAAAATGTAATTTAAAAACAAAACGTAAGCTTTTTAACAATGCCATGGAAAGTTTAGAAGGAAGTCACACATTACCTGACATCACTGAGTGAGGAAGAGCAATCTCGCCATTTTGTGCAGTAGTCCAGCATGGCCGTCACTACACAAACAGCTGTTTGCGGTGAGTTACACAGTGAGTTTGGTGTGTCAGTGTGAAGCAGTACTCGAATTACACTCCCTGATTGATGTATACACATGCAAGATGTTTTAAAGCACGTTGGGCCTGCAATTTAGCATTCAATGTGATTTCTGCCCTTAAAACGCTGCTTTGCGTCACATCCAGATTTTTCCCCGGGACTTTTGGCATGTATCCCACTCCGCCATGCCCCCCTCCAGGTGTTAGACCCCTTGAAACATCTTTTCCATCACTTTTGTGGCCAGCATAATTTTTTCTATTTTTCAAAGTTCGCCTCCCCATTGAAGTCTATTGCGGTTCGCGAACTTTTCCGCGAACCGAACCTTCCGTGGAAGTTCGTGAACCCGGTTCGCGAACCGAAAATCGGCGGTTCGCGACATCTCTAGACAGAACATCCAGAACCAGATATAAAGCAGAAAGTCAGGATTGGCAGATGAGTATGAATGTTGCTACTGCTAAGTGCCACAGTCAGTATTCAGAGCAATAGGGAGGAAGAAAAAAAAAAAAGAGAGCAAGAATTCAGTGTTAATTGCCAGACAAAAGTGACAATTCTAAATATAAACTGAAGGAAACAGTAGCCTTTTAAAGTGTTGAACAGATGGCTCGAACCTCCGATTTTGGATTCGTGAACCTCAAACGCGAACTTCCACAAAAGCTTGTGTTCGTGCGAACCATGAACCGCAATAGACTTCAATGGGCAGGCGAACGTTGAAAAATACAAACACTGTTTCTGGCCACAAAAGTGATGAAAAATATGTTTCAAGGGGTCTAACACCTGGAGGGGGTCAGTGACTACAAGAGGAATTTTTTTTTTCAAAAAGACCTTATAGTCTTTGAGAAAATGGATTTTAAAATTCTCCTTCTGACTGTGGGAAAATTAACGCCCGCCGCCTTTAGCGGTTAATAGCAAAGTCCCCTTACATAGTAGAAACACCAAATTTGCGTATGTAGAGGGGGACAGTGACTACCAGAGGAATTTTTTTTTTCAAAAAGACCTTATACTTTGAGAAAATAGATTTTAAAATTTCAAAGAACAATACTATACATTTAAATGTGTGAATGACAGTTCTTGGGGAAACCATTCCCACCGATTTTAGCAGTTGATAGCAAAGGCCCCTTACATCCTAGCAACACCAAATTTGCAGGATATGTTAAAAAGATAGTGGGAAACAATAAAAAAAAATATATTTTTTTTTGATTAATTTTTTTTGTTATGTTCAGAGTGTGTGAAATTTCCCCCCAAAATGATGTAGAGAAGGGATCGGTTGAAAAGGGCGCCCGAGCTGCCTGTATGAAAAGGGCGCCGCCATAGACATCAATGTTATTTCTGGAAATATGGGCTACAAGATGTAGAAAAGGGCGCCCGAGTTTTGATATAGGCTACAAGCGGGCTCCCCTTTGTAGCCCATATTTTTTCGGCTACAAGGTTTTCGGCTACAGTAGGGCGCCCCTTTGTAGCCCATATTTTTTTCGGCTACAAGGTTTTCGGCTACAGCAAGGTGCCGCTTTGTAGCCCATATTATTGCCTTTTTTTTGTAGCCTATATTTTTATATGGGCTACAAGTGCTGGAAGCCGAATTATTTCATTCCCCCACTATCCATGGCGGCCTGGAGGGGGAATAGTAATTTACACATCCCGGAGTTTTTTTGTAGCCGAAGTTTTTATATGGGCTACAAGCACTGTAAGCCGAATTATTTCATTCCCCCACTATCCATGGCGGCCTGGAGGGGGAATAGTAATTTACACATCCCGGAGTTTTTTTGTAGCCGAAGTTTTTATATGGGCTACACCAGGCGCCTTTTTTTGTAGCCAAAGTTTTTATATGGGCTACACCAGGCGCCTTTTTTTGTAGCTGAAGTTTATATGGGCTACACCAGGCGCCTTTTTTGTAGCCGAAGTTTTTATATGGGCTACACCAGGTGCCTTTTTCGTAGCCGAAGTTTATATGGGCTACACCAGGCGCCTTTTTTGTAGCCGAAGTTTTTATATGGGCTACACCAGGTGCCTTTTTTGTAGCCGAAGTTTATATGGGCTACACAAGGCGCCTTTTTTGTAGCCGAAGTTGGTATATATGGGCTCCACCAGGCGCCCTTTTTTACCGGCGCCCTTTTCATGTAGACCCGTCCCTCCTCCCGAGCTCTCTGTAACCCCTTGTCCCCCATGCAGGCTGGGATAGCCAGAATGCGGAGCCACGTGGGGCTTCGCACCCTGAGCTATACCAGCCCGCATGGTCCATGGTATGGGGGGGCTCCGGGGGAGAGGGGCGGCCAAGCCTTCCCCTCTCTCCTCGAGCCCTTGTCCATTCCATGGACAAGGGGCTCTTCCCCACCTCCGGTGCCCCAGGAGAAAGTGGGGGTGATGACTCCCGGGGGGGGGGTTCATGGTGGCATCTGGGAATCCCCTTTAAGAAGAGGACCCCGATGCCCACCCCCTCCCAGGAGAAATGAGTATAGGGGTACAAAGGCTTTTAGGCTTGTAGTCACTGTCCCCCTCTACATACCTTTCAAATTTGGTGTTTCTACTATGTAAGGGGACTTTGCTATTAACCGCTAAAGTCTGCGAGCGTTTTATTTTCCCACGGTCAGAAGGAGAATTTTAAAATCCATTTTCTCAAAAACTATAAGGTCTTTTTGAAAAAAATGTTTCCTCCTATACCCACTGTCCCTATTTACATACTCTGCAAATTTGGTGTTTATAGCATGTAATGGGGCTTAGCTATTAACCGTTAGTCGGCGCCAATGCGCCATTAAAGTCTATTGGAAAAATGCGAACACAAACTTTTTTGAAAAAAAAATGTGCGCTTTGCAGTGAACACGAACCACTGATATTCGCGCGAACAAGTTCACCGGCGAACCGTTTTTCCCATCTCTATTGTTGAACAGTTTAATTATACATTATTGCATTTTTGATGGATCTGAGGAACCAAGACTGTGTCCAGTTTACATCCCAGTATAACTTAAACTATGTTGCCAGAAAGTGCATTGCCTTCCTTGAGACCTTAATTGATGTCTAGGTCAGCTGCTGTTATTATGTTTCTGGGATATTTTTTTCTTGTAAAACAATCCCATAATAGTTTTAGCCAGTCAAGTAAAAGCTGGTATACTCCTATAGATGCTCTGCTAGAATGTTACTCCGCTAAAGAGAAGAAAAGAGAGAGATGGTGAAGCTGAGTCCCCTTGGAACCTGCTTAAAAGAAGGAGGTACAGTACATGGAGAATAGCATCTAACCAAGAGAAAAAATCAACTGTTTGTTTAAACCCAGTTATCCTCATTACATCTGTGGAATTTCATCCTATGCGGAATCTAGGAAAAGAAAGGAGGAGCCTTTAGTCACCTGAGAAATTTATGTCACCAAATTCTGGAGACTCTCCAAAGTAGAAATACAGACGTTTAAGAAGGAGTCTGAGAAACCCTAAAACTACAAATAGAGAAACATGCTTAGATACCAGACGTGAGTTACTAAAGAGGGTTTTGCTGAGCAAATTAAGCTTGGACTTGGTAGCAAGGGACAGAAACTGATTAGAATTGAAATTGCTCAGTAGACCTAGTCTGATCTAAGCTTACAGCTGGAGAATGGTGGATAATATGATATATACATATCTAGTGAAAAGTGTTTACTGAATGTAAATCTAGTGTGAAGCATATTGATAATAGTTATCTGTGAGTATTATAACTAGTGTTGGGCGAACAGTGTTCGCCACTGTTCGGGTTCTGCAGAACATCACCCTGTTCGGGTTTTAGTTCGGGTTCGCCCGAACTACTCAATGCCCGCCGAACAGGGCCCTGTTCGCCCGAATACGGCCCTGTTCGCCCGAATACGGCCCCCCTATGGGGTCGCAGGCATAAGGGGGGGAGCATGCCCCGATCGCGGGGGGGGGGGGGGTTGGAAATTCCCCCCACCCCCTCCGCTAGCGCTCCCCCCTCTGCCCGCTTCCCCATAAAAAAAGTTTGTTGAAAGTTAATAGTACCGGTGGCTGGCTCAGTGCAGTGGCTGGCTGGCAGTGGTGTGAGTGAGGAGGAGGAGTCCGACTAGGACGCGTTGAGGCCGGGCAGCGGGCGGTTCAGCGGTAGTACCCTTGTGGTACTTCCGCCCTTTCTCTGACCTCACGTCCTCTACGTGATGACGCATACGAGGGTACGCGTCACGCCCATAGGGGGGCCGTATTGCGGCATGTTCGGGTCCCCATTGACTTCCATTGAGTTTGGGGTTCGGGCTGAACATGCCGAACATCTGGCCCATGTTCGGCCTGTTCGGCCCGAACCCGAACATTCAGGTGTTCGCCCAACACTAATTATAACCTGAGATTTACCGGTGCAACGGCTGTGAAGAAAAGTAGATTTAAGCGATATATGTAGTGTAAAAGAATAGATATATTGAGAATTGAATTCTTTGGTTGGTTACTTACCAGTTTGACCATTTGTCCTGGTGAAAAATAAACTCTTAATATATTCCTTTATGTCAGTGTCTGGTGGATTCCTCTCAGTCGGGTAGGAATAAAGGTCAAAACACGTTACAGTAGTAGATAAGAATTCCACTGCACCGATCTCAGGATAAAAGTCCAATTTTTATTGAAGCAATTGCGGACAAACAGCAATACAGCTCACGCATATTGGAGCAAAATTATGGCTCCTTAGTCATAGCTATTCAGTAATCACTGTTGCAGAATAACTGGAACTAGGTTTATTTACAAGTTACTACAGCTCTGTAAAACATCAAGCCATACTGTAATGTTTTGGTAATCCACCTGTTGACTGTCCCAATGAGGTGAGAGTGTTCAAGAGTGCGGGGTCTAAGTGACCACAGGTTCCCGCTAGAGCGGTCTGTAAGGAACGATGGGTTTTGCTGAATAGTGCCCCCCAGGCCACACTCAACCCTAACAGTAGTGAAGAGAACAGGCAACACCATGTAATTGTAGCCAAGGACGGTACAGTCAGAAGGCAGGTTGCAAGAATCAGAAACAAGAACAATCCAAGTCAGTCCATGCAGCAATTAATCTTGAACGAGAAAATTTGAGTCAGGGCAGCCAGCAGATAGGAGCATGATAACAGGCCAGATCAGTACCAAGGGATGCAGATCAAGAATAGTGAAATAAACCAGGTCAGGATCAGAAGTCATAAAGAATCTGGGTACTGGACTAACAACTAACACAAACACTGACAAAGGAATTAGCACCAGTGCTCAGGGCAGGCTGCCTTCAGTAGGCAGGGGCTGATTGGTTTGCTGCGCATTTTCGTGTGCCAATGCTCATGCAAACATAAAGCCGAACTCAAGCATGCACACGGGAGATCCCATGCCACGTCATTCCTGCCATCTTAACACATAAGAGTGGGGCTGGTATCACACACATATACCACACGGCCAAACAAGCAGGAGCAAGGCGAGACCGACACATGCTTTGCTTTCTATATCCAGCACACACAGACAGGCAGGAACAGGAATCAACAAGATCTAAAGCAGCATAGATAGTCTTATGCAATCATGCAGTACCACAGTAGTATCACAGTGCCATCTACAGGCAAGAAGTATGAACACCACAGTAGCACCAATTTCTTATGATTTTCCTCCTTTCTTCTGTACACTTATTGTTGCTTCTAATGGATCTGTATGGCGTTAGATACAGCAATATGTCTCTAGATTTAACTCAGGGTGGTATCTTTATTTTTGGGAATGCTACTTCTGGCTACCTATACTGGTGGACATCTGGCTACCTATACTGAGGGGGCTACTTCTGGCTACCTATACGGGGGGGGGGGGGGGGGGGCGGGGAGAGCCTTTTGCTACCTATATTGGGGTCTACCTGCGGGGTACCTCTGGCTACTGTTACTGAAAGGCTACTTAATGTTAGGGGCACACTCTGGCTACCTAAAATTGGTGTGTTGAACGAGAGGCTCAAAGGTACATAATTACTTTTTATTGGGAGGGGGGCAAAACTTTGCAATGGGATCCCATGATATTTAGCTGCACCCCTGGGCATATGTAATGGGACAATGTCAATGTTATTACTGGTGTGCCCCTTCTATTTAAAACATTTAAAACAAAAGGGAATGACATGGCTTGGCATGATCTGGGGTAAGGGGAGAAATGCACCATACGAGTGGTGTAACAGTATAAAAACTCATAAAATATACATGTGCACAATAAGTGCATAGAAAAATCTTTAAAAATTGCCTGTAAATAATGACAGGAAGTAGTATATCATTTTGTCTACTCTTTTTGCACACAATATTGCACTTATGCCAAAGGAGTTGTATATTCTAAAACAGTTCTACATGTAATTACTGCCTAGAAGTTTTTTGCAAATGAACCATGTCAAGATTGCATTCTATGATGGTTATAAATAATTGCAGCTTTTAAGTGACAGTTGCAAAAATGTTCACCTTACCAGCTACACTTTGTTTCAGAGTTATGGTTACGATCATAGGCAGATAACAGGTAAAATGGGTGAGAGGCTAGCCTGTTGATTCGGGTGCCGCCAGCCTAAAGCTGGCCACACACCATACAATTTTTTAAATATATGTTCAACTTAAGAATTGCAATCAATTTTTCTGACTAATTGTAACATTTCAAAAATATGACCAATGTACCACACACATACAGTATGTTAAATGTTTCCCCAATTATGATAAAAATGTTTGGAAACTGAGAAAATTGCTAGGGTGTGTATATTAATAAAATGACAAACATACACCATACAATCTTTAGAAAAATTGAAGAAAAATTTCCAGCGTTCCAGATCGATAAAAAACAGAAAAAATGGGTAATCCGATTGGATTTTTCAGTCGATTGAAAAAAAAAAAAAAGCTTTCCATTTTTTGGGGGAGAGCCGATCATATTTATCGATTTGTCGTAAAATTGGATCATTTAATTGTATTGTGTGTGGCCACCTTTATACACAAATTCAGTGTCGGACTGGGAGGTAGAAAAACTAAGGAAATCCACCAGCTGGCCAAGCAGCAGTAACCCTGTGTTATGACTCCCAATAGAAACCTGCAGCAAGTCTTCTCGGTGAGGAGCAACACCTGATTACTGCTGCTTTGCCAGCAAGTGGACTTCCTCAGCTTTACCACCTCCCAGTCCGACATTGCACAAATTCACAGAACTCCCTTCTCCTGTAAAGATATACTTATTTGCCCAATCTTCCTCTTGTAAATCAGTCTCGGGGGTCCGTGTCCAGCATGGGCGTAGGGCCCGAGGTCGCACCCGCGACGGGTCCCGGCTCCTGCAGCCTGAGGGGAGGGGCCCGGGACCCCCGCATGTGCGTGTGTATACTGGCAGCGGCAGGGCACTTAATTAACCTGGCCGGCTCTGGTGGGCTTGGCTCCCAGACAGATACAGCGCGTGCAGACACATCCACGCACTGTCTTTCTGCCTGGTCTTTAGAGCAATTATCTTCCCCTCCCTCGCTCTCTTCAGACAGCAGCGGCCACTTCAGTGTGTGTGACTGCTATACGTCACACACACAACAAAGTCACGCTGTCTGGGCTGGCTCTGATCTCTGAGCGGCTGTTGCAGCTGCTGTCACTCACTCCATGCTGACCTTCCGGACCGCCCCCTCCACGCTCCAGTTGGCCCTTCACTGATCTCTGGCTGGCCTGGCTCCTCCCACATCCCTCGAGTGAGCTCAGCTGCAAATTCAGCCAGAGTCAGGGCTGGTTCAGACGGACGTTTGGAAGCGTTGCGTTTGCTGGCGTCGCGTTCAGCAGCGTTCGTGTGCGTTTGGATGCGGTCGCGTTTTTTCTTCCCCTAGGGGGACATTAGCCGTCGCGGTTAACCTCCCCTGGAAGCTACATGTAGCTTCCAGGGGCTCCTTGAACGCCAGGGAAAATCGGGACCCAAACGCCGCGTTTGTGTAAACGCGCTTGAAAGCTTGGTACAAACGCTCCCATTCACTTGAATGGGAGCGTTTAACACCAAGCCCTGAACGCTGGCTGTAAACGCTCTGCAAACGTCCGTCTGAACCAGCCCTTAGTGTGGGAAAGTCGTGTTTGTCGCCTGCAATTCTGCTGGACTGCTGCCATAGACAGTCAGTGGGGAGGTCGAGGAGTCTGGAGCTTTGTAAGTCCGGGCTGCATTGCCTCTCCTACTGTGTCCCTGTCTTTCTCCCTAGTCCCTATGGCTGTCTCCCCCCCCCCTCGTCTCTCCCTATGGCTGTCCCCACCCTCCCTGTCCCTGTCTCTCTCCCTATGGCTGTTTCCCCCCGGCCCCCTTGTCCCTGTCTATCCCTATGGCTGTCTTCCCCCCCCCCCCCACCTGTGTCCCTGTCTCTCCCTATGGCTGTCTTCCCTCCCCCCCCCCCCGTGTCCTTTTTTCTCCCTATGGCTGTCTCTCCCCCCCCCCCCCCCCCCCCCCCCGGTGTCCCTCCCTATCTCTCCCTATGGCTGTCTCCCCCACCTGGTGTCCCTTTCTCTCTCCCTGTGGCTGTCTCCCTACCTGTGTCCGTGTCTCTCCCTGTGGTTGTCTCTCTCCTTGTGTCCCTTTCTCTCTCCCTGTGGCTGTCTCCCTACCTGTGTCTCTCCCTGTGGCTGTCTCTCTCCTTGTGTCCCTTTCTCTCTCCCTGGCTGTCTCTCTCCCAGTGTCCCTATGTCTCTCCCTGTGGCTGTCTCTCTCCTTGTGTCCCTGTGTCCCGGTCTCTCTCCTGGTTTCCCTGTGTCTCTCCCTGTGGCTGTCTCTCTTCCTGAGTCCCAGTCTGTCTCTCTCTGTGGCTGTCTCTCTCCCTGTGTCCCTGTCTCTCTCCGTGTCCCTGTCTCTCTCCGTGTCCCTTTCTCTCTCCCTCTGTCCCTGTCTCTCTCCCTGTGGCTGTCTCTCTCCCTCTGTCCCTGTCTCTCTCCCTCTGTCCCTGTCTCTCCCTGTCCTCGTCTCTCTCCCGGTGTCCCTGTCTCTTTCCCTGCGTCTCTCCTGTGTCCCTGTCTCTCTCCCTGGCTATCTATACTGAGGCACCTACTCTTGGCTACCTATACTGAGGCACCTATTCCTGACTACCTTTACTGGGGCACCTATTCTGGAACACCTTTACCTGGCTACCTATACCTTAGTTACCTATACCTGGCTATTTAATGTAGGGGGGGGGCCCAGGTCCAAATTCCGCATCGGGGCCCTGAGGTTTGTAGCTACGCCACTGGTGTCCAGTGACTCCTGGCACATAGACAACCCCCCTCCAACACCATTTTCTTTCTGTACTCAAGCTAGAGAAAACAAAAGGCATTTTTCAGTGGGGAAGGGTGGGGCTACATGCCAGAAGTCACTGGACACATGCCCCTGGGACTGATTTATAGAGGAAGATCAGGCATTTACTTATAATTTTACAGGGCGGGGCAGGTAATAATTTTACAGGAGAAGAGGATCATGTGAACTTGCTTTATAGGCTTCATATCTGCTTTAAGCAAAATATCTGAATTTAAAAAGAAACTTAAAAAAATAATGTGTCTTTAATTCGCATTCTCATTATTGTACTCTTACCTCTTTCTTAGACCTGCAAGGCATGCATTTTAAAATTTAAAAACAAATTAATTAACTTGTTTCATATGTTACAATGCTTTTTCAAATCTGGTTATGGGTGAATTAGTATTCCAGGTAAAATTTCACAGAAATATTTATTACTTTTTAAAGTGCCATCTTCTGTGGATTGTACAGCGTTAGAAACAAACACCGGTATGTGAAAATCCAGACATTGGTACATGATACAGTGCTGGTAGAAATCTGTGCTAATTAATTACTCTAATGCACCATAGCTTACATCCCGTGAACGTGAATTACTTTTATGCTTTGCATGTTTCATACTTAACTAATATTTCACTTGCTTTCATCAATCAATCAATATATAGCATGCGGCTGTAAGGAAAACTGAAAGTTATATATTGTTTACATACCTGATTGTTCAGTGTAGTTCTTCCTCTCAGTGCAGAAAGCTCCCCCGAGCTTATAGTTCTAGTAAAGTGTGTCCTCATCAGTGTCATAGAGGACATGGTAGGCACCAGAGCTTTATATGATGCTGTCTGTGTAATCAGTGATGATACACACTGTCTATTTCACTTGTGTGGCCAGAGCCAATGAGGTTTCACAAGGAGGAGGGTCGGACTCGATAGTAAGAGTAGGAAAGCCATGGAGGACTTAAAGAGGAACTCCAGTGAAAATAATGTAATTCAAAAAGTGCTTATAATTATGTATAAATGATTTAGTCAGTGTTTTCCCATTGTAAAATCTTTTAAATCCCTGATTTACATTCTGACATGTATTACATGGTGACATTTTTACGGTTGGCAGGTGATGTAGCTGCTGCATGGTTTTTTGGGCAGTTGGAAACATCTGTAAACAGCTATTTACCACAATGCAGCAAGGTTCACAGACAGGAAACTGGCAAGAGTACATACTCATAATTTCTTTGTGGGAGGGGTTTCACCACAATATCAGCCATTCAGCGCCCCCTGATGGTCTGTTTGTGAAAAGCAATAGATTTCTCAAATAAAAGGGGATATCAGCTACTGATTGGGATAAAGTTAAATTATTGGTCGGAGTTTCTCTTTAAAAGGAAAAAAAAAAAAAAAGGTATGATATAATGAATTGTATGTGCAGCACGGATAATGAATAGAACATTAGTAGCATATTTTTATTTTCAGCTATATATATACCATTGCAAGATTCTGTCATATTTGCAGTTGATGCGCATGTAGCAGAATGCAATGAACGTTAAAGTAAGTGCCTGTGTTTAATTTTGGGAGGTTGGAGCGGACGGCTCCCCCCGGCGCTGGCCACGCTTAGGGGGGGGGGGGGGTCGCCTGCGCCACCCAGCCTCCCCCTCCAGGGTGCTGCTGTGGTTCCCAGGCGGTGAGAGTGCCTGGGACCCCACGGTCTCCTGGTTGTATGGGGGCATTGGGAAGCCTCCCCATGGCGCTCCTGCACAGTGCTTATGTGGCATGAACTAATTCCCGCAGGGCGACCGCTTTGCGGTATTCGTTTTTTGACCCTGCATAGTTTGGCGTGCGAAAGCAAATGCATATTTGCATGAGCATTGCCTCATGAATAGCCAATTGAGCCAGATTTGCAGAGCCAGACTTGCTAGGGTTAACACTTGGTGTTAGAGCACGCATACATTTTCCTCAGGTAAGCATTTTTTGTGGTTGTATCCTTTGGAGGCAGGTGGAAGATGGCTTGCTCTGGTGGTGTGAGCCCTGGAGTGAGTTGTTTGCACCTTTCCTCCCCTCCCTCTGGAGTGTTGTGTGTGAGCCAGCCCTGAGCTCTAAAGCTTGGGGTGACCCATGCTTCACTCCTTTCTCATGTGGTGCCCCCAAGTTGATGCGCATGTAGCAGAACGCAATGGACGTTGAGGTAAGTGCCTGTTTTTAAATTTTGGGAGGTTAGAGCGGACGGCTCCCCCCAGCACTGGCCACGCTTGGGGGGGGGGGGGGGGGGGGGGGAATCGCCTGCGCCATCCAGCCTCCCCCTCCAGGGTGCTGCTGTGGTTCCCAGGCGGTGAGAGCGCCTAGGACCCCGCAGTCCCCCGGTTGTATGGGGGCATTGGGAAGCCTCCCCGTGGCGCTCCTGGATAGTGCTTATGTGGCATGAACTAATTCCCGCAGGGCGACCGCTTTGCAGTATTCGTTTTTTGACCCTGCATAGCTTGGCGTGCGAAAGCAAATGCATATTTGCATGAGCATTGCCTCATGAATAGCCAATTGAGCCAGATTTTCAGAGCCAGACTTGCTAGGGTTAACACTTGGTGTTAGAGCACGCATACATTTTCCTCAGGTAAGCATAGCTATATATATACTATTGCAAGATTCTGTCATATTTGCAGTTTACAAACCACACTCTGCATTTTAAACTATAAAACATAGCAGAGCTCATGACCCTTTGAACTTTCCTGCAGTAAGGGCTGGTGCACACCAAAACCCGCTAGCAGATCCGCAAAATGCTAGCAGATTTTTAAACGCTTTTTTTTATTTTTATGAGGCGTTTTGCTAGCGTTTTGCGGATTGCTGCTACGGTTTTCAGTATAGTAGATTTCATATATTGTTACAGTAAAGCTGTTACTGAACAGCTTCTGTAACAAAAACGCCTGCAAAACCGCTCTGAAGTGCCGTTTTTCAGAGCGGTTTGCGTTTTTCCTATACTTAACATTGAGGCAGAAACGCATCCGAAATCCAAAAAATGCCTCACCCAGGCATTTTTCGTTTCTGCAAAACGCCTGCCGCTCTGGTGTGCACCACCCCATTGAGATACATTGACCAAGCAGATCCGCAGCCGCAAGCGGATCTGAAAACGCCCAAAAAGCCGCTCGGTGTGCACCAGCCCTAAGACTGTATCTCAAGCTTTCTCTCATTGTTTCTTGGCTGTTTAATGAGGAGCTGTCAGCCATACTATCTCAGAAAAAAACACCACATATATAAGTAGATAAATTCTTGCTCTACTTATATAACATATGTATTTCACTTTCCACGTTTTGGTTTTAGTGATTTTTCAACAGTAAAAAAGAGAAAATCCTTCTTAGCATTTCCCATTTTCAGTGTGGCTATTTTGAAGCCAACTCTGATGTAATTTCCTCCCTTTGTCTCCTCTGCCTGATTTGCCTGCCCTTCACTATAGAAAGCGCATTGTCTCAGCATAAGAAATATTGGCCAATCAGAGAGGAACAGAGGTGTGGGAGGGGAAAACAGGAGGGAAAGAGGCTTCAGCCAATCAGGCTGCATTAGCTAAGTCTGAGGGGGAAGTACAGAAGCAAAAAAGAACAACCCAGCATGCCCTGCAACTTCCTTTTTGTGTACCAAATTTTGTGTGTACCAAATAAGAGTCAGGTAAACTGGGGAATGATCATTTATCAACAAGAAAAGTAATAGAGATTTTAACTTTTGGATTGCCTGGTTAGCATCCTTAATACTTGTTTACCAGATAAAAATAAATAATTAATTTTTGATTTTATGCCCGACAGCTACTCTTTAAGTGCTTCAGAAAACAGGACTGTGTTGAACCCAAGTTGGGTCGGAGAGCTCAGAGAAGCTTTTTTGCATAGTGACAACTGAAGTTGTTTAACTCTTCCTGTACTGGAAAACATTATGAAACTTTTTTTTTGCTTCTAATGTTCTAGTTCATAGCTGTACTACGCATAAAATTCATTATTTCATAAGTTTATTTCCACTTCAGGTTTGATTTAAATTCTGTCTGTCTGTGAGAAACGGAAATGGAAGTCAGTCAGTCAGTCAGTGTTATGATGTCTCCATAGGGACTGTGTCTGTTTACCATGAGAGTACCTAACCATTACTGCAGACCAAGTCAAACTGTGGAAATGTTCATTGTGACAATGGAGAGGCATCCAAATAAGCACAAAAATGATCATTCATTTATTAACTTTAGTGGATTGTGGGGAGATGTGAGGTACTAGCAATAGGCTAAGGCTAGTAATACTGTAGTACTGCTGTGGAAAGGGTAATATTCCTTGTAGGCAATACAACTAAATGACCGCAGAGTCTTTGGGATAATTGTAGAGCTTTTAGGGCTGATTCACATAGCTTTTCTGTAGAATTATCTCAACTTAAGGTGGCCATACATCAGGCGACTTGGCAGGCGATCAACCATCCACTTTGATTATTATAATCAAACTGGATGAAAATCGGTGCCGTCAAGTGCATGCCTGACCAACAAAGCGACCAATTTTGGGACGATCGTGCACGCTGCAAGACGTCGGGCCGAAGTTGGCTGGTCGGGTGTACAGTGGTACGGCGGCCGATTTCGGAACGAGCGATGAAACGACGAAACCCCCACCGCCACAATACAATCAGCCACATACACTCATACATGCATAGCGTCTGACGTCTTGACACTATGCGCCACTAGCGTGTATGCGGCTGTTAGAACCCAGCAAGATGAATGGACACCGTGTGGAGGCTGCTACAGGACAGGTAATGTATAAATGCACACACTGGGGGGGTACATTTATACATTGGGGCAGCGGTGGTGCGGATGCGGCGGGCTCAGCCGATTCCCTGAAGATTTCATGCTGAAATCGGATGGGAATCGGCCTGCAGTATATGGGCAGCTTCGACAAAGGGGCAAATTTATCTCTAATCAGATATACATATTAACTCAAAGTTTATTTCTACTTAAAGGACATACTGTAACTCATGATGTATCCCTCCTTATCTAACTTAACTCATGATTTCTATCTCCTGTTTATCTCTAGAGTTGGGCCGAACCTCCGATTTTCGGTTCGCGAACCGGGTTCGCGAACTTTCGCGAAAGGTTCGGTTCGCGTTAAAGTTCGCGAACCGCAATAGACTTCAATGGGGATGCGAACTTTGAAAAAAAAAATTAATTATGCTGGCCACAAAAGTGATGGAAAAGATGTTTCAAGGGGTCTAACACCTGGAGGGGGGGATGGCGGAGTGGGATACATGCCAAAAGTCCCCGGGAAAAATCTGGATTTGACGCAAAGCAGCGTTTTAAGGGCAGAAATCACATTGAATGTTAAATGACAGGCCTAAAGTGCTTTCAAACATCTTGCATGTGTATACATCAATCAGGTAGTGTAATTAAGGTACTGCTTCACACTGACGCACCAAACTCATCGTGTAACGCACCGCAAACAGCTGTTTGTGTAGTGACGGCCGTGCTGGACTGGTGCGCACCATGGCGAGAGTGCAGGTTTTGGTGGCTTTACAGCCCATATGGTCAGTCACCTGGCTGATGTAGCTGAATGACAGAACAGTGACTGTCCAGCTGATCAAATTTGGTCTGACCACAATGAGGCAACGACCTTATTATCGTGGGTGTGCCCCCCGAGACACTCATCTAGGCGCCGGTCATTGCTCCATTGTGATACGCAAGCCCCTTCACCACGGCAAGGTAATGATCACGAAGGGGAATGGGCGCATGTTCATGCCTTTTCTTTTGTTGTTGCAGCTGCCCGCAGTGCAGCCAGAAAAATTAGGCAGTCATGTACACGCACCCGAAAAATTATTACAGCGGCCGCTGCTAGCAGCGGCCTAAAAAATTCAGCAATCCGCCTGGAGTCCCGGACCCTGTTGGTGGTGGCGGAGAAGGTAGTGAAGCGGCCTGCAGGCAGACATGCTGTGTGGAGGGACTGGGAGCGACTTAGTCTTCTTGGGGCAGGCCAGGCAGCCAGTCACACGGCGTGCAGGCAGAGATGCTGTATGTGCGGGGACTGACTTAGTCTTGGGGCGGGCAGCAGCCCTCCGGGATCCATGCCTCATTCATTTTTATAAAGGTGAGGTACTTAACACTTTTGTGACTTAGGCGACTTCTCTTCTCTGTGACAATGCCTCCAGCTGCGCTGAAGGTCCTTTCTGAGAGGACGCTTGCGGCAGGGCAGGAGAGAAGTTGGATGGCAAATTGGGACAGCTCTGGCCACAGGTCAAGCCTGCGCACCCAGTAGTTCAAGGGTTCCTCATCGCTGTTCACAGCAGTGTCTACATCCACACTTAAGGCCAGGTAGTCGGCTACCTGCCGTTCCAGGCGTTGGTGGAGGGTGGATCCGGAAGGGCTACGGCGAGGCGTTGGACTAAAGAACGTCCGCATGTCCGACATCACCATGAGATCGCTGGAGCGTCCTGTCTTTGACTGCGTGGACACGGGAGGAGGATTAGTGGCAGTGGTACCTTGCTGGCGTTGTGCCGTCACATCACCCTTAAAGGCATTGTAAAGCATAGTTGACAGCTGGTTCTGCATGTGCTGCATCCTTTCCACCTTCCGGTGAGTTGGTAACAGGTCCGCCACTTTGTGCCTGTACCGAGGGTCTAGTAGTGTGGCCACCCAGTACAGCTCATTCCCCTTGAGGTTTTTTATACGGGGGTCCCTCAACAGGCAGGACAGCATAAAAGACGACATCTGCACAAAGTCGGATCCAGTACCCTCCATCTCCTCTTGCTCTTCCTCAGTGACGTCAGGTAAGTCAACCTCCTCCCCCCAGCCGCGAACAATACCACGGGAAGGTTGCGCAGCACAAGCCCCCTGCGACGCCTGCTGCGGTTGTTCTCCTGCCGCTGTCCCCTCCTCCTCCTCCTCCTCCCCCAAAGAAACACCTTGCTCATCATCCTCTGAGTCTGACTCATCTTCTGCACATGACCTCTCTTCTTCCTCCTCCTCCCCCCTCTGTGCTGCCGCAGGTGTTGAGGAAACAGCTGGGTCTGATGAAAATTGGTCCCATGCCTGTTCCTGCCGTAACGGTTCCTGGTCACGCTCATTCGCAGCTTCATCCGCCACTCTACGCACAGCACGCTCCAAGAAGTACGCGTAGGGAATTAAGTCGCTGATGGTGCCCTCACTGCGGCTCACCAGGTTGGTCACCTCCTCAAACGGCCGCATGAGCCTGCATGCATTTTTCATCATTGTCCAGTTGTCGGGCCAGAACATCCCCATCTTCCCAGACTGTTTCGTTCTACTCCAGTTGTAGAGGTACTGGGTGACGGCTTTCTTCTGTTCTAGCAGGCGGGAGAACATGAGGAGGCTCGAGTTCCAGCGAGTGGGGCTATCGCAAATGAGGCGTCTCACCGGCATGTTGTTTTTACGCTGAATTTCTGCAAATCGTGCCATGGCTGTGTAAGAGCGCCTCAAATGCCCACAGAACTTCCTGGCCTGCTTCAGGACATCCGCTAAGCCAGGGTACTTTGCCACAAATCTTTGAACCACCAGATTCATGACATGTGCCATGCAGGGTATGTGTGTCAGCTTCCCCATATGCAAAGCGGCAAGCAGATTGCTGCCGTTGTCGCACACCACGTTGCCTATCTCCAGGTGGTGCGGGGTCAGCCACTCATCCACCTGTTTCTTAAGAGCAGCCAGGAGAGCTGCTCCAGTGTGACTCTCCGCTTTGAGACAAGCCATGTCTAAGATGGCGTGACACCGTCGTACCTGGCATGCAGCATAGGCCCTGCGGAGCTGGGGCTGTGTAGCTGGAGAGGAGAACTGCCACTCAGCCAAGGAGGAGGAGGAGGACAGCGAAGAGCATGTAGCAGGAGGAGAGGAGGTGGCAGGAGGCCTGCCTGCAAGCCGTGGAGGTGTCACAATTTGGTCCGCCGCTTTCTGCTTGCCATCGTTCACCACCAGGTTCACCCAATGGGCTGTGTAGGTAATGTAGCGGCCCTGCCCGTGCTTGGCAGACCAGGCATCCGTGGTCAGGTGTACCCTTGACCCAACGCTCTTCGCAAGAGATGACACCACTTGCCTCTCAACTTCACGGTGCAGTTGGGGTATGGCCTTTCTGGAAAAATAAGTGCGGCCTGGCATCTTCCACTGCGGTGTTCCGATGGCCACAAATTTACGGAAGGCCTCAGAGTCCACCAGCCGGTATGGTAACAGCTGGCGAGCTAACAGTTCCGCCACGCCAGCTGTCAGACGCCGGGCAAGGGGGTGACTGGCCAAAAGTGGCTTCTTCCGCTCAAACATTTCCTTCACGGACACCTGACTGCTGCTGTGGGCAGAGGAGCAGGAACCGCTCAAGGGCAGAGGCGGAGTGGAGGAGGGTGCCTGTGAAGGTGCAAGGGAGAGAGCGGCATAAGCAGATGATGCACCTGAAGGAGGAAGAGGAGAAGGAGGGTGACTTTGCTTTTGTGTGCTGCTGCTGCTTTTGCTCAGGTGGCCATCCCATTGCTGTTTGTGCCTTTTCTGCAGGTGCCTTCGTAAGGCACTTGTCCCTACGTGAGTGTTGGCCTTTCCACGGCTCAATTTTTGTTGGCAGAGCGAACAGATGGCTTTGGTCCGATCTGAGGCACACACATTAAAAAATTTCCACACCGCTGAGCCACCCTGGGATGTGGGCACCTCAGCAGCTGATGCTGAAGGGCAAGTTGGCTGGCTGTACATAGGTGGCGAATCTGGCGATACATGGTGCCGGACTCTGCCACCAGCTGTTTCTGACGAAGAGCTGCCCCAGCTTCTTTCAGCAACTTCTATCCTCCTACTACTCTCTGACTCCCCCTCTGAACTGTCCCCCTCTTCATCTCCTCTATTGGGAACATACAGAGGATCCCTATCATCGTCATCATCGTAATCATCCTGCCCAGCTTCGCTTGCCTCAGAAAAATCCAAATGTGTAGGTCCTTCATCCTCCTTACACGTTACATCCATAGTGTTGTCGCGTAACGCAGACATATGAGCTGGTGAAAATTCATCTGGCTGTAACAATGGCTGTGCATCAGTGATTTCACCACCACTAAATAATTCTTGCGAAGTGTCAAATGCAGCGGAAGTGGTGCTAGTAGTAGCGCTGGTGGCTGAGCAAGATGAGGTGTTCTGTGTCGCTAAATACTCAACCACGTCCTGACAATCTTGGGAGGTGATGGGACGTGCCTTCTTCCGAGCACTGTACTGTGGGCCAGGTCCACACGAAATTACATTTACACGACCTCGCGCAGACCTGCCGGGTGGCCTTCCTCTGCCTCTGCCACTACCTCTTCCTCTTCCTCTACCTGTTTTGTCCATATCGGGTATGCACGGAGTGGTATATCACACTGCGTGCACTCACGTAGGTAGGTGGGTTCACTTAACTGCAAAGGTATGCGCACTGATGCGGTGGGTTCACTGAACAGTACAGGTATACAGTGGCGGGTTCACTGAACACAACAGGTATGCAGTGGCGTGTTCACTAAACAGGTATACAGTGGCAGGTCCACTGAACAGAACAGGTATACAGTGGCAGGTCCACTGAACAGAACAGGTATACAGTGGCGGGTCCACTGAACAGAACAGGTATACAGTGGCGGGTTCACAGAACAGGTATGCAGTGGCAGGTTCACTGAACACAACAGGTATGCAGTGGCGTGTTCACTAAACAGGTATACAGTGGCAGGTCCACTGAACAGAACAGGTATACAGTGGCGGGTTCACAGAACAGGTATACAGTGGCGGGTCCACTGAACAGAACAGGTATACAGTGGCGGGTTCACAGAACAGGTATGCAGTGGCAGGTTCACTGAACACAACAGGTATGCAGTGGCGTGTTCACTAAACAGGTATACAGTGGCAGGTCCACTGAACAGAACAGGTATACAGTGGCGGGTTCACAGAACAGGTATACAGTGGCGGGTCCACTGAACAGAACAGGTATACAGTGGCGGGTTCACAGAACAGGTATGCAGTGGCAGGTTCACTGAACACAACAGGTATGCAGTGGCGTGTTCACTAAACAGGTATACAGTGGCAGGTCCACTGAACAGAACAGGTATACAGTGGCGGGTTCACAGAACAGGTATACAGTGGCGGGTCCACTGAACAGAACAGGTATACAGTGGCGGGTTCACAGAACAGGTATACAGTGGCGGGTCCACTGAACAGAACAGGTATACAGTGGCGGGTTCACAGAACAGGTATACAGTGGCGGGTCCACTGAACAGAACAGGTATACAGTGGCGGGTTCACAGAACAGGTATACAGTGGCAGGATCACTGAACAGGTATGCAGTGGCAGGATCACAGTACAGGTATGCAGTGGGCTGAGGGCTCACTGAACAGAACAGGTATGCTGTGGCAGGATCACTGAACAGCTATGCAGTGGCAGGATCACAGTACAGGTATGCAGTGGGCTGAGGGCTCACTGAACAGAACAGGTATGCTGTGGCAGGATCACTGAACAGGTATGCAGTGGCAGGATCACAGTACAGGTATGCAGTGGGCTGAGGGCTCACTGAACAGAACAGGTATGCTGTGGCAGGATCACTGAACAGGTATGCAGTGGCAGGATCACAGTAC
This sequence comes from Hyperolius riggenbachi, assembly GCF_040937935.1. NCBI lineage: Eukaryota > Metazoa > Chordata > Amphibia > Anura > Hyperoliidae > Hyperolius > Hyperolius riggenbachi. Next base: position 92,317,383 of record NC_090653.1, on the reverse strand, counting down.
AGGTATGCAGTGGGCTGGGGGCTCACTGAACAGAACAGGTATGCTGTGGCAGGATCACTGAACAGCTATGCAGTGGCAGGATCACAGTACAGGTATGCAGTGGGCTGAGGGCTCACTGAACAGAACAGGTATGCTGTGGCAGGATCACTGAACAGGTATGCAGTGGCAGGATCACAGTACAGGTATGCAGTGGGCTGAGGGCTCACTGAACAGAACAGGTATGCTGTGGCAGGATCACTGAACAGGTATGCAGTGGCAGGATCACAGTACAGGTATGCAGTGGGCTGGGGGCTCACTGAACAGAACAGGTATGCTGTGGCAGGATCACTGAACAGCTATGCAGTGGCAGGATCACAGTACAGGTATGCAGTGGGCTGAGGGCTCACTGAACAGAACAGGTATGCTGTGGCAGCATCACTGAACAGGTATGCAGTGGCAGGATCACAGTACAGGTATGCAGTGGGCTGAGGGCTCACTGAACAGAACAGGTATGCTGTGGCAGGATCACTGAACAGCTATGCAGTGGCAGGATCACAGTACAGGTATGCAGTGGGCTGAGGGCTCACTGAACAGAACAGGTATGCTGTGGCAGGATCACTGAACAGGTATGCAGTGGCAGTATCACAGTACAGGTATGCAGTGGGCTGAGGGCTCACTGAACAGAACAGGTATGCTGTGGCAGGATCACTGAACAGGTATGCAGTGGCAGGATCACAGTACAGGTATGCAGTGGGCTGAGGGCTCACTGAACAGAACAGGTATGCTGTGGCAGGATCACTGAACAGCTATGCAGTGGCAGGATCACAGTACAGGTATGCAGTGGGCTGAGGGCTCACTGAACAGAACAGGTATGCTGTGGCAGGATCACTGAACAGGTATGCAGTGGCAGGATCACAGTACAGGTATGCAGTGGGCTGAGGGCTCACTGAACAGAACAGGTATGCTGTGGCAGGATCACTGAACAGCTATGCAGTGGCAGGATCACAGTACAGGTATGCAGTGGGCTGAGGGCTCACTGAACAGAACAGGTATGCTGTGGCAGGATCACTGAACAGCTATGCAGTGGCAGGATCACAGTACAGGTATGCAGTGGGCTGAGGGCTCACTGAACAGAACAGGTATGCAGCCAGGAAGAAGTTAAGCCTAACTAATCTTTCCCTGAGAGACAGTCTGCAGCAGCTCGCCCTACTCTGACTAATGCAGGCACACGAGTGGCCGTAATGGCCGCCGCTGCCTGCCTTATATAAGGGGGGGTGGGGCTCCAGGGGCTAGTGTAGCCTAATTGGCTACACTGGGCCTGCTGACTGTGATGTAGAGGGTCAAAGTTGACCCTCAGGTGCATTATGGGGCGAACCGAACTTCTTCCGCAAAAGGTTCGCGTGCGGTACCCGCACGCGAACCACCTAAGTTCGCGCGAACCCCGTTCGCCGGCGAACCGTTCGGCCCAACTCTATTTATCTCATGCATTGTATCTTCTTATTTGTTTATCTCATTCATTATCTCTCCTTACAAATAAGGTGAAAAATAAGTAAGCTTAGTGAATCAAACCATTATCACATCAGCATTATTAGGTCTGCATAAATCCAAGTTTCAGCAGTAATAATGATTAGTATTGTACCTTTTAAAATAACATTATTTGACATTGCGGAAGCGCGCACATCTCTGTTAGGTAGGTGGAGTGGAGAGCCGCCTTAGTCTCAGTCTCCGCCTTCAGTCTCCCAGTGGCGACTGTTAGACAATGAAACCGCCATCTAATTATCTCGTACAGCACTGCAGTCTAAGGGTGCGCTGTACTGGGGACAGCCATGTGACATGGCTGTCCCCTCCATTGTATTAGGGGTGATCGGCTGTCATAGGCTGAAACCTATGACATCCAATCACAGTACGAAACGCATTGGGTGGAGCCTAAGGACGTGGACTGCAGTTGGCTAATGGATTTTATATGTGTGTTTTAAATCGGATCACTACTTTTTATTTTTTTATATTAAAGCAACAGTTTTACGTTATGAAGGCTCCCTTCAGTTATTAGATTGACTATCTGGTGGAGTAGGAGTGTTGTGGGAACGGTATACTAAATCTGGAGGAGTGGGAAGATGCAATAGGCTTGGATCATATCAAACGCTGTTGTAGCTGGTTTATAATCTGGCAGCATTCAGACAAGGTGAGAGGCCAGGTGTCCTGGTGTGTGATGCAGCTTTTTCGTGGTGAAGGAAGCATGGAATGAAGGAGTTTAATCACTGGTGGCAAAGTGTGTGAGCTGTCTGAGATTTGACAGTCACTGCAGAGAGTGAGGAGCCCTGGATCTTGACTGTGTGGCGAGTTCACACAGGATTAACCACTTGCCGACCGCGCACTCATACCGCGCGTCGGCAAAGTGGTAGCTGCAGGACCAGCGACGCAGTTCTGCGTCGCCAGCTGCAGGCTAATCAGGAAGCAGACGCTCGCACGAGCGGCTGCTTTCTGTCAATTCACGGCGGGGGGCTCCGTGAATAGCCTGCGGACCGCCGATCACGGCTCGCAGGCTAAATGTAAACACAAGCGGAAATAATCCGCTTTGTTTACATTTGTACAACGCTGCTAACAGTAGCAGCGTTGTACCAGATCAGCGATCCCCGGCCAATCAGCGGCCGGGGATCGCTGTCACATGACAGGCAGAAGCCTGTTAGAGGCTGCACAGGACAGATCCGTTCCTGTGCAGCCTCTGATCTCCGGAACGAAGGGAGGTAGGAGAGGGAGGGGGGGAATGTCGCCGCGGAGGGGGGCTTTGAGGTGCCCCCCCGCAAACCTCACGCATGCAGGAGCGATCAGACCCCCCCTGCACATCATCCCCATAGGGGGGAAAAAGGGGGGGCGATCTGGTCGCTCTGCCTGCTACCTGATCTGTGCTGGGGGCTGCAGAGCCCACCCAGCACAGATCACAGAATACAGCGCTGGTCCTTAAGGGGGGGTAAAGCGTGGGTCCTCAAGTGGTTAAAAGATACATGTGGTGGTGTGAAACAATCATACAGAGTCATGCTATGTTGTGTTTTTTTCTTTTATTGTTTGTATGTATGACGGAGTATATAAAGACACAGAAATATATGGCGGGTGAACATACTTAAATGAGAGCTCAGTGTCCGTGGGATTAAGGAACTGATACACTATATTTGGTGACTAGGACTGCGATCCATTTTTTCAGGTGGACTGTGTGAGGATTTGATATGGTATGGATGCACAAAATGTATATATTGTAATATATATTGTGCGGTTTGTATCAGACCCCACCAACAGAAAGCTCAGTTGGTGGGAAGAAAAGGGGGGAGGGGAAATCACTTGTGTGCTGAGTTGTGGCAAGGCCTTAAAGCTGCAGTGGCCTTTTTCAAGAAAAAATGGCCTGGTCTTTATGGGGGGTTTAACACTGCGGTCCTCAAGTGGGTAATCTTAGCAAAGAAATGAACAGCGCTACTTAAAAACAGATGAATGCTTACCTGCAAAAAAGGGCAGACCCCACTCATGGGATACAAATACACAATGAGCACACATACAACCTGTCTACCACTTGGAGGATGTTAGTTTCCACTAACAGCTTGCAATGCAATTTGTTAGGTACTCGTCCCTCCCACTGTCGAAGAAGTCTTTCCTCCATGGGAGGGGACCTAACACTAACTAAAACCTACCTATGCATATGCATAGCCTGGGCGCGCTACCAGTAAAATTAAGAATTGCACAGGGCCATTCAGAGGCGGCCTGGTGATGTGCTGATCCCACTTTTTCTGTGCAAGTGGGTAATCTTACCTTGGCACCTAGCCTTTACCCCCCATGGTGGTACCTAACCTTAAACTCCCTTTGGAGTTCCCTAACCTTAATGGATACATCCAAGGTAACTGAAAAACAAAAATCCACTTACCTGAGGCTTCCTCCAGCCCCTGGCAACCATCCTGCGCCCTCGCCACAGCTCCGGTAGCTCCCAGTCTCCTCAGGTGCAGATGCCAACTTCGCCATGTCGGCTTCCAAGTCAGCTTCTTCTGCGCTCTAGGGTGCGGCTCACATGGTCGCGCTGACATCATCCGGACTGTACTGCGCAGGCGGTCCATGGTGGTGCCTTAACCCCCCCATGGTGTTGCCTAGCATTAACCACAGTATTCAGTCATGTAATTGTAGCTGAAAATTGAAGGAGTGTAAACCCCCTCATGGTGGTGCCTTACCCTACCCCCCCCCCCTCAACCACCACTCCTAACCTTAAAGTGGACCTGAATTCAGAACTCCTCTGCACAGTTTCTACTTCTTGATTCATGGTAGCACACATATTGTTTACAGCCTGTCCCTTCAAATGTGCTTATCTGCCATAGGCAGTCATGTGACACAGGTGGAAGATCAAATGAGGGGGAATTAGACAGTCTAAACTCTTTACATACATACATAGTGCATTTCTGTTATGCTTTCCTTGTGTCCTGTGCAAGAGTTCAGGTCCACTTTAACCCAACATGGTGGCGCCTAACTTAAACTGCAGTATTCAGTAAAATCATTGTCAATGATATAAATGGTATTCAATGAGATTGTTGTTGTTGTTGCATGTTATTTCCTTAAGAGCTAAAAAAGAAAACTTTTACTGACCACCTGCAGTCCATAATTGTACGTTCATTTATTCAACAGGACGCTGCTGAGTAACAATTACAAAACCCTCTAGTGGAATATTTCTCCATTACTATCTAGGAGATTATTGTCCATTACTTGGCTGACTCAGGTCAGATCAGATGGAAAATTAGACTAAAGGTCTCTAATGCAATTTCTTGGTGAATAAGGTTTAAAAAAATAAACATCCTAGAAAATATGTTTATAAAATAAGGAAATAACAAGTTATTATAAAACATTTATTTAATAGAAACAATTATGAACTAAGTGCGTTTCAGGCAAATCAGCTCTTAAAAGGACCACTATTGGGAAATATTGTAAAATGTATAATACATAAATGTAAGATATACATTTGTGCTAGAGTAAAATGTGTTCTAAATGATAATTTTTTTTACAATGTCTCTGTCACTTACAGTAGGTAGTAGTGATCAGCAGAAACTATGCCCATGCAAAATAATGTATCGTAATTCACAATTTTGCACCATAATCATAATGCAAAATTTCAGGGAAAATCGTAATTAATTTCGTATGTAATTGAAATCATTCATAATTTCACATAACTTTTCAAGTTATTTTCACGTAATTTTATGCTGAATTTAGAGGTTAATTGCAAAGCCCCTATACATATTATTGCTACCATTTAGTACTTATATAAAGGAGAATAGTGGGTACAAGTCAAAAAAAGAATTTGGCAAAAAGACCTTTCAGTTTTTGAGAAAATCGATTTTAAAAATGCAAGGAAAAAAAAGTTTAAAACAGTCGTTTTTCTGAGTTTCAAAAACATTTTTCTTTACATTTTCAAAATCTATTTTCTCAAAAACTGCAGTCTTTTTGGAAAATGATGTGACAATAGAATGTATGGGGGCTTTTCTATTCAACAAAATTATTATGAAAAAATTACGCAAAAATTCATGCAAAATTAAGAATGATTATACAAAATCAATTGAATTAACAATCTGTAATTACAGATAAGCTTAATCGTGACAATCGTAAGTAGTTGATTACAACCATCACTGTATCATCCTCCATAAGGAGATGGATTACTCCAATAATCCAAAACCTGTTAGATCTGTCAGATCTTTACTACCTACTGTGACAGCAACATAGGAAAAAATACATTTATTGTGCATTTCATATTTATGTCTACGTGGTTATTTTCAATTTTACAATCTTTATAATAGTAATTCAATTGTAATTCTTTACATAATAAATAATAATGTTTAATTAAAAAAAAAAAAAAAAATCACAAGTAGACAAGAGATAGTGTATACAATAGACTTGGTCTTTGAGTATTGAGATCAACGTCCACTACATGCTTTGTGGATTCCTACATTCTGTAAATGAACTGGCTGAAATGAATGATGAGTTTTCCACATAAAATAATCTGTTCATTCAGTGGGCTCACAATTGATCTAAAATTACCTGCAGTGGTGTAGCTAAGGAGCTGTGGGCCCCCGATGCAAGTTTTACAATGGGGCCCCCCCAAGCACTTTATACAAAACAATTGATACAGCGCACCAAAACCTGCCAATGGCAACTACAGTGTCAGAGGTGCAAGAAGGGGATGGGGAGCAGCTTGTTAATGATTACCACTATTCAAAGTATCTGTAGAAATGATTATTATGAGCACTGGACCAATAGAGAGCTAATACTGTAGTTGAGGAAGGGCCCTTCGGTGCCTCTCTGGCCCAAGGGCCCCGATGCGGTTGCAACCTCTGCAACCCCTATTGCTACGCCCCTGATTACCTGGAGTTCTGCTTTCTGGCTGTATAGTGAACACAAACTTTATTCCATATTTCAGAAGGGCGCAACCAATAAATAAAACAAAATAATCAGCAGTAGCTCCCTTTTTGTGACTTTTCTTCTTTCACCCTGGTTCAGAAAATGTACTCCAATGAGATATACAGTACTACTATATGCTACTGGCTGAGGAGGACAAAGCTTACTGTTGTGGGTACTCTACTGAGTAAACTAAGGAGTCTTTATTGGAGATGACCTTGTGGTTTTCCAGAATATCACAGTTAAAGAGAATCTTTACTCTAAAATTCTTACAATAAAAAGCATACCATCCTATTCATTATGTTCTCCTGGGCCCCTCTTTGCTGTTTTTGCCACTCCCTGCTGCAATCCTGGCTTGTAATTGTTAGTTTTAGGCAGTGTTTACAAACAAAAAACATGGCAGCTAACCAGAGTGTGATAGGCTAAGAGAAGCTCAGTCTGTGACTCATACAGAGCCTGCAGGGGGCCTAGAGAGGGTGTGTATAACTTCTATCCTATCACAGAAGAGCAGCACATTCCTGCCTTAGCTGACAAAGCTGACAAAGGAAAGGTTAGATTATATAACAGAGATAATACCGACACTGTGCAACTAGGAAAGGCTGCAGTAAGACAGATCACGTTAGAACAGGAACTTATAGGATAGAAGAAATAAGGCTGAAAATTTTGTTAGAGTCTCTAAAGTGAAAACAGGTTTTTTTTTTTTCTTAAATGACAGAATCTGCAGCGGTTGAGAGGGATAAAAATAACCTGTTTATGGGATGTGGAACTGGGAGCAAATTGGGGTACCCACTGCACAGTCATGGAAAGTACAAACTGCATGATGCAGATGAAGTACATGAAGTGTGTCTTTTTCCTCCAATCTTTTTAAAAATGGAAATTTGTGTGATGGACAAGACAAAAGATTTTCCTCTTCCAAGTAGGTGACTACTATTCTCTTCCTCCCACCTCCTCCACTTTTCCGATTGCCACTTTCCAGTAGGCCACAGAGCATACTATGCACAAAATAGATGATCGGCATGGCATCGCTTTAGCCTGACTGCTCCCGACTCACAACATTTATGGCCTGCACAAAAATAGCCATTACCTTGCACAGCATCTCCTTCTGCAGCCACTGATCACTCGAAAAATAAGTCAGTTGGTGGATGTACCATGTGTGCCTGCAAATGAAAAATGTATGTTACAGAGGAGTCTTGGTTATCCGAATGGAGATTGGCTGATGCCAAATAAGTGTGCTTTCTTGCTCCTTGAGACGCAATGTTAAAAATAGGCCTAGGTGATACAGTACTATACCCCACTCTATATACATATAATGAACTCTGTATTAAATCTTAAAATACAGTAATTGAAAGTATGTTAACCTTAAGGGAGCCATGGAACTCAGTCTTTTAGCACAGCCGAGCCCACAAATAGCCTAAGAAATTGTATTTCACCAGTATGACTACAGCCAGGGGCGTAGCAATAGGGGGTGCAGAGGTTGCGACCACATCAGTGCCCTCCCTGAACTGCAGTATTAGCTCTCTATTGGTCCTGTGCTCATAATAATCACTTCTGTAGATACTTTTAATAGTGGTAATCATTAACAAACTGTTCCCCATCCCCTTCTTGCACCTCTGACACTGTAGTTGCCATTTAGCAGGTTTTGGTGCACCATATCAATTGTTATCCATGGAGTGCTTGGGGGGGGGGGGGGGGGCAATGTAAAACTTGCATTGGGGCCCACAGCTTCTAAGCTACGCCACTGAGTACAGCCAACTATATTTGAGCTGGTTGGTTGAGATTGCTGGTTTGTTGAACTCTGGGTAACTGGTGCTCTACTGTATTACAAAATCTGTAACATTGCTGTGTAGTTAAAAATATATGTGTGTCTCATGTAAAAAAATGAAATGATTGTTAAAAATGTAAATTCCAAAAGACTGTTAGTGTGTAGTGGAGGGGTCAATTTGTCTTCTGTCCTCCACCAGATTCAGTAATACCTATCAGGGCGGGTCTTTGAGCGGTCCTTAGTGGCATGTCTGTTAAAATGCAGTCTCCTTACTGTATTGCCTTGCTGGAAGATTGGCAAAATCAGAGGTGGAAGCAGAAGAGTTGTGACGAGGACCATGTCTCTTCCCCCTGGCCCAACTTTGGTGGAGGTACAAGGTGTTTCGTTTTGTGCTGCCGGCATAGAGCCATGGTAGGTGAACCAGTGAAGGGCTAGGTTTTTTCCCTGACTCTCAAAAATAATTTAAAAAGAATTTAAAAAATATTTTGAGTTTTCAAAATGCATTTTTATAATACAAAGTTTTTGTCAAAAGTGTAATTGTTAGAATTATATTTATATTTCAATTTTATTAAACTAATTTAAATATATTCATGAAAATAAGTTAAACCAAATTTTTTATTTGCACTGTCACAGTATAGATCAATAGTACATTAAAAGTAATTTGTGTTTAACCAGTTAACTCAAACTGGACATACCGGTACATCTAGTTTGAGCCTCACTAAACACAAACTGGACGTACTGGTACTTGCAAAAGAGACAAAAGGGTGGGCGTCGAGTGTAGTAGGTTAGGATAATGGTAAATAGTGTTGCATGTAAATGATACTCACAAACACAGGTTACAGCTAAGGCAACCGCTATTGAATGGATGGGAGGATTAAACCTGACCCCACTCAGGTTTAAGAAGTCGCTATCTGTAGATAGGGAAAAAGGGGAAGACACTGCTCCATCAAGGGTGGTCTCAAACTGGTAGGGAACACTTGAACAGAGGTGCCAATCAAAGGTTACAATACACTAAAAACAGTTTAAATTAGGGAGGTCGTGGTGGACTTACCTCCCAAAGAATAGAAAACCAGTAAGTACCTTAGCGCAATCAAACAGTTACCACAGTAAGGATGGTCGGAAAATAATCCTCCTCCTCCTCATCCTCATCCTCAATATACCATAGCATATCTATTGAATTGATCATAATGGTAGTATGGTACATGCTACGCCAGCTTTAGCATGTAGAGGTGGGACGAGGTCCTTCAACACCCAAGGCTGAGACAGCAAAGTGCGCCCCCCCCCCCCATCCCTCCCACGCCAGCCGTCACACACTGATTGCTACTACACTAAGAGGTGCCCCAGGGCCCCCAACACCTTAATCTCTACTTATCTGGCTTGCAGTCACTGCCATGTATCACCTTTTCTTATTTCTTTCTGCTTCAAACACAATTGGGAATGACAGCTGAATGAATTGTGCACCCCCTCCTACACAGCACCCTGAGGCTGGAGCCTCTCCAGCCTCTGCCTCGGCCCGGCCCCGAGTGTGGTTGATGGTCTAGGGGGTAAGACAGATACCTACCACCATGTAGTGTGGTTCATGGTCTAGAGAGTAAGACAGATACCTACTACACACTGTGTCCTGGGTTCAAATCCCAGCTATGGTATATAAGCTGTTTTGAAAATCTGCAATTCCCTACTTGATGATATAAGAGGATGGATGGGAGGAGGAGGAGGAGGAGGATGGATGGAGAGAGAGAGCCAGCCTAGGTGAGGGTGACAGGTGAAGGCAGGTGGGGAGAGACAGCAGGAGCCGGCAGCTATACATCCTGCACAGGACGCATTCTAAGCTATACTAACGGTTCATGAATGATCCAGTTCTTAATGATTCGGCTCTTTCTTTGAAACTTTAAAATCGATTTTCTCAAAAAGTATAAGGTCTTTTTGAAAAAAAAAATGTTCCTCTTGTTCCCACTGTTCTTGTTAACCCTCCCAGCAATTTTGGTGTTTCTAGCTTTTAAAGGGGCTTTGCTATTAACCGCTAAATTTGGCTAGCGTTTACATTTTCCCACAGAGTCAGAAGTAGAATTTTAAAATAGATTTTCTCAAAAACTATAAGGTCTTTTTGAAATTTTTCTTTTCCCCTTTGTAGTCACTGAAAAAACTCAGGTGTTAGACCACTTGAAACATCTTTTACATCACTTTTCTGGCCAGCATTAATGTTTCTAGTTTTCAAAGTTTGCCTCCCCATTAAAGTCTATTGTGGTTCGCAAAAGTTCGTGCAAACCGAACTTTTGCGGAAGTTCGCAAACTGAAAATCGGAGGTTTGGGCCATCTCTAGTCCTGACAATCTTGGGAGTTGATGGGACGTTCCTTCTGAGCACTGTACTTTGCTCCAGGGCTGCACGAAATCACATCAGTACGACCTGACAGAGCTTCCGGGTGGCCTTCCTCTGGGTTTGCCTCTACTTTTTTTGTCCATATCGGGAGGGGGGATGAAGTGAAAGGTATGCACTGACTTGACTAATACAATGTGCAGTCACACAGGTGCAGTTAACAGGTATGCACAAAGTGGTATATCCCACTGCGTGCACTCACGTAGGTAAGTGGGTGCACTCAACCCAACAGGTAGGTATATTTAGTGATGGGTATTACGAATGTGCACCTATCTCACACACGTACCATGAAAAGGTACATTGACTGGTGGTATTAAATATCACACTGTGTGCGCTCACTTAGGTAGGTGGGTGCACTGTGAACAACAGGTAGGTATATGCAGTGATGGGTGGGTATTATAATGTACACCTGTCACACACAGACAGGTACCGGACAGGCACAGTGACACTGCATGCGCTCACGTGGGTAGGTGGGTGCACTGTGAACAACAGGTAGGTACTACCTGGATAGTGTACTGGTTAAGGGCACCGCCTTAGACATGGGAGACCAGGGTTCGAATCCTGGCTAGGGTCTGTACCTATTCAGTAAGGAGTTCAAGGCAAGACTCCCTAACACTGCAGGGTGGCCTCTTGAGCGTGTCCGAGTGGCTGCAGCTCTTGAGCGCTTTGAGTCCGACAGGAGAAAAGCGCAATACAAATGTTTGGATTATTATTATTATTATTATTATTATTATTATTATTATTATTATATACAGTGATGGGTATTACAATATGAACCTGTCACACACAGACAGGTACCGGACAGGCACAGTGACACTGCTTGAGCTCACGTAGGTAGGTGGGTGCACTGAAGTGAAGAACAGGTAGGTATATGCAGTGATGGGTATTATAATGTGCACCTGGCACAGTAGTAATTATACCACCAAGAGGCCAAAGGCCAGCTGCGACTGACTGACAGGGCTGTATATAATGCAAGTGGGCCACAAAAAAAGGACAAAAAAAACAACACAAGAATAGAGGTGTAGCGAACGGTTCGCCGGCGAACTTCGGGGGTTCGCGTTTGCCTCCCAAACGCGAACTTTCCCGGAAGTTCGATTCGCCCCATAAAGCTCTATTGAGCAAAACTTTGACTCCTTATATTACAGCCAGCAGACACATTATTGCCATACACACTGCTCTCAATGCTGGAGGCCCACCACCCCTCCCTCCCTCCCTCCCTCCTCCAAGTAAGGTCCTTATACTGCCTACACTAATTAGTTAAGGGACAGCTGCTACACACACTGCTAGGAAGATTTTAATTAGCCTGTTTGTGGCTTCCTCCCACCTCCCTCCTCCCACCTATTCCCTCCTACTGGAGGGAGGAGGGTCTCATCTGCCAGGGAGTTCCAGTATTTCAAAAACCAGCTTATATACCATGATAGGGATTTGAACCCAGGCCTCAGTGTATGGTAGGCAACTAACATATCCATTGTACCACCAACACTACTAGCTGAAAGTAGCTGAAAGTAGCTGAAAGTAGCCTAGCATGTACCATTTATGCTTAATGCAAGAGAAAAATTAGACAAGACAAAACATTTATATCACACTTTTCTCCTGGCAGACTCAAAGCACCAGAGCTGCAGCTACTAGGGCACACTCTATAGGCAGTAGCACAGATATGTAGCCAGACATGGCCTTGTATTTTGTGTTCAACAGTTGTCACGAGAAAAATTAGACAAGATAGCAGTGTTAGGAAGACTTGCCTAAGGTCTCCTACTGAATAGGTGCTGGCTTACTGAACAGACAGAGACGAGATTCGAACTCTGGTCTCCTGTGTCAGAGGCAGAGCCATTCACCATTACACCATGCAGCCACTGCCATGCAGCAAATTTTTTAGCATTGTAGGAACTGTTAGGGGGATCATAACTGGTGAGTTTCGGGCCCCTAGGCTGAAGAGGTCATAGCCTAGGGTCAAAAAAACCTGTGTATTTGGGCAATTTCAATGGTAGTGATGCTGACGTACATAAATCGCAGCCATGGCTGTTAGCAACGTCTAAATTTCACGAAATGTCTCATGCAGGTAGAAGACATTTTGTTAGACTTGGATTCCAAAGATGGGGTCCCTACATCTCTGCAAACCAGAGTTACAGGGGTCCAAAATTGGTAAAATCCCCCATAGGCTTTCATTGGCTCCCTATTTCACTTTCCAAAATCTCACATCTTTTCAAAGGGCAATGGCTCAGCAGTACCAAATTTTCTAGCATTGTAGGGACTCTTAGGGGGATCATGACTGGTGAGTTTTGCCACTGCTGAGCCATTGCCCTTTGAAATGGTGTGAGATTTTGGAACGGTAAATAGTAGGCCCAATGAAAGCCTATGGGGGATTTTATCAATTTTGGAGCCCTGTAACTCTGGTTTGCAGAGATGTAGGGAACCCATCTTTGGAGCCCAAGTCTAACAATATGTCTTCTACCTGCATGAGACATTTCGTGAGATTCAGACGTTGCTAACGGCCATGGCTGCGATTTATGTACCTCAGAATTGCCACCATTGAAATTGCCCAAATAAACAGGTTTTTGTGACCCTAGGCTATGACCTCTTCGGCCTAGGGGCCCGAAACTCACCAGTTATGATCCCCCTAACAGTTCCTACAATGCTAGAAAATTTGCTGCATGGCAGTGGCTGCATGGTGTAATGGTGAATGCCTATGCCTCTGACACAGGAGACCAGAGTTCTAATCTCGTCTCTGTCTGTTCAGTAAGCCAGCACCTATTCAGTTGGAGACCTTAGGCAAGTCTTCCTAACACTGCTATCTTGTCTAATTTTTCTCTTGACAACTGTTGAACACAAAATACAAGGCCATGTCTGGCTACATATCTGTGCTACTGCCTATATAGAGTGTGCCCTAGTGGCTGCAGCTCTGGTGCTTTGAGTCTGCCAGGAGAAAAGTGTGATATAAATGTTATTTGTCTTGTCTAATTTTTCTCTTGCATTAAGCATAAATGGTACATGCTAGGCTACTTTCAGCTACTTTCAGCTAGTAGTGTTGGTGGTACAATGGATATGTTAGTTGCCTACTATACACTAAGGCCTGGGTTCAAATCCCTATCATGGTATATAAGCTGGTTTTTGAAATACTGGAATTCCCTGGCAGATGAGACCCTCCTCCCTCCGGTAGGAGGGAGGAGGGAATAGGTAGAAGGGTAGAAGGGAGGTGGGAGCCCAGAAGAGGCTAATTAAAAGCTACCTAGCAGAGTGTGTAGCAGCTGTCCCATAACTAATTAGTGTAGGCAGACAACTAAGTCAAATGGTATAAGGACCTAGCTTGGAGGAGGGAGGGTGGGCGAGTCCTCCAGCAGTGATGTGTATTTCACTCAATCATGTCTGCCTCCAGGTATTAGAGCCTTTGAAAACCAAAATTAGCTTACCTGGTAATGCTGTTTTTAATAACCCTCCAGGACAGGTGCTACATATGAGATTCGGCCCCGCCCCCAACAGGAAACACAAAGAACTAGCTCTCTATAAGTTCCACCCCTAACCTCTACCTGCCAGTATGTTCCAATTAACTGTTCCGATAGACTATTCTACTTCACACATTACCTCAATATCCGCTTATAGCTTAAAACCTTTACATGATCACATGTTTAAACATACAGTTACTAACATGCAACCATAAGTTCTAGGGTGGGTCACCTGTCCTGGAGGGTTATTAAAAACAGCATTACCAGGTAAGCTAATTTTGGTTTTTTCAAATAACCCTCCAGGACAGGTGCTACATATGAGATGATATGCAATAAATAACACTAACCTTAGGGAGGGATCACAGCCTGAAGAACTTTCCTTCCAAAAGTCTGTTCCTCTGCCGATAGTAGATCCAACCTGTAGTGTCTGATGAAGGTGTTCACCGTCTTCCAGGTGGCCGCCTTGCAGATTTCGGTTGCCGTAGCTCCAGCTCTGTAAGCCCAGGAAGTTGCAACTGACCTAGCCGAGTGTGCTGTTACTTCTTTTGGACATGGCATTCCCTTAAGTCTATATGCTTCATTAATGCAGCATCTGATCCATCTTGCTATAGAGGCCTTAGACATGCTTTTACCTTTTGCTGCTCCAGAAAAATTCACAAATAATGCCGTAGACTTTCTAAACTCTTTTACTCTGTCTAAATAAAACAGTAAACATCTTCTGACGTCTAACTTATGCCATCTAATCTCTCTTGGATCAGTTGCATTTTTGCAAAAGGATGGCAATACAATCTCTTGCATCCTATTGGACAGGGTAGCAACTTTTGGCAAGAACTCACTTGTCTTCAGGACTACCCTATCATGAAAAATTAAACAAAAAGGTTCAACCGAACTTAGAGCTTCCAGCTCACTTATCCTCCTTGCTGAGGTGACTGCTACCAAAAAAATTGTTTTCATTGTTAATAATCGTAATGTAATTTCACTTAATGGCTCAAAGTTCTCACTCATTAAAGCGTTTAGAACTAAAGTTAAATCCTATCTTGGGTATGAACGTTTTATTACTGGCCTAGAACGTTCTACCGACTTCAGAAACCTAATAACTAAAGGTTCCAAGGCTAACTGCCTATTAAGAAAAACTGAGAGAGCTGCAATCTGCACTTTCAAGGTACTTAATGCCATTTTTTTGTCGATTCCATCCTGCAGAAATTCTAATACTGAAGCCAGTCTGTTGGATTTTAGACCTGATTGCTTTTTCCAATTACAAAAGGTCTTCCAATACTTTAAGTAGATTGCCCTTGTAACACTTTTCCTACTGTTCAATATCGTTTTCGTCACTCTGTCTGATAATCCTCTTTCTCTCAAGATTTGCCCTTCAGAAACCACGCTGTCAGCTGAAGATTGGGAATCTGAGTCCACTCGTCTTCTTTTTTGAGGAGGCTGTGCCTGTCTCTCAATTGGATCGGTTTGTCCACCAACATCGATTTTATCATTGGGAACCAGACTCGTTTTGGCCAATTGGGTGCAATCAGTATCATATACATTGCAGTTGATCTTAGCTTCTGTAATACTACTGATAATAGAGGGATTGGCGGGAAGGCATAGGCGATCTGAAAATCCCATGTCTGAGCCAAGGCATCTACTCCTAAAGCTCCTCTTGGATCTAGGGAAAAAAACTGGTCGCAGTGTGTGTTCTCCCAGTTGGCAAACAGATCTACTTGAGGATAACCCCACTTCTGTGTCAACTCCCTGAATACCCTTGGATTTAGACTTAGCTCTGAATTTGACAGTCTTTTCCTGCTCAATAGATCCGCCATGGTATTCAGTGAACCTTTGAGATGTACTGCCGAAATCGACTGAAGGTTCTGCTCTGCCCAATCTAATATCTGCAGTACTAGTGTTAGAAGCTGTTCTGACCTCGTACCTCCTTGCTTGTTCAAATACATCACCACTGTAATGTTGTCTGATCTGATTTGGAGATGGTGGCCCTTTATCTTGTCGACTGCTTGAATTAGTGCCTCCTTCACTGCTAGCAATTCTCGCAAGTTTGATGAGTAAGTCATTACTTCCTTCGACCAAGTACCCTGTAAATAAATGCCTTCTATATGAGCCCCCCAACCTATGAGGCTGGCATCTGTCGTTAGTATCTTTGTTATCGGATATCTCCATAAACGACCCTGTATCAGATTGTCCTCCTGGGTCCACCAATCCAGGCTCTGCTTTATCTCTGCTGGCATACAAAGAGTCTGATCTATGGCTGATTGAACTCCTCTCCAATTCTGCAGAAGCCATTGCTGTATATGTCTTATGTGTTTTAGTGCCCAGTATACTGACGGAGCTGTGGAAGTTAAGAACCCAACAGCTTCATTACTTGTCTCACTGTTGTAACGGTTTCTTTCTGATATTGCTGTACCATTGTCTGGAGCTTTACTATCTTGTCCTGAGGAAGATATAATCTTTGTGACACAGAATCTATCCTGAACCCCAGGAATTGAATCTCTTGTGTTGGAATCAGGTATGACTTTTGAAAATTCACTAGCCACCCTGTCTGCTCTAAGAGTTCAATCACCATCCCCTTGTGACTTTCCAGATTTTGTATACTGTCGGCTAGCACTAACAAATCGTCCAAATATGGGATTACGAGAATGCCCTTCAAATGTAGAGCCCCCACAATTTCTGCCATTACTTTTGTAAAAATTCTGGGTGCTGAAGAGATTCCGAATGGGAGACCGCAAAACTGAAAATGTTCTAGACCTGAACTCGTCTTTATGCTGAACCGAAGGAAAACTTGAGATTCTTTTCTTATTGGGATATGCCAATAAGCATCTGTTAGATCGATATTGATCATAAAACAATTTGGGGATAGCAGGTTTCGCATCGTAAATACTGTCTCCATTCGGAATCGCTCGTACCTTATATAAGGATTCAGAGGTTTGAGGTTTAATATCAACCGATATTTCCCCGTGGGCTTTTTTACCAAAAAGACTCTGGAGTAAAATCCCTGTTCTTCCTGATCGAGTGGAACTCTGCAGACAACGTCTCGTGCGAGCATATCCTGCACTATTTGTAACATAGCTCTTCTTTCCTCTGGCACTCTTGGGGCCTGAGTAACTATAAATCGATGGGGAGGAGGTACTGAAAATTGGATCTTGTATCCATTTTCTACTAGATCTAAGATAAATTTGTTTCTTGTCATTTCTTTCCAACCTAGTAGGAATCTTTTTAACCTTCCTCCCACCTTGTTGGCGTCATGGTCTGTCTTTATTCTCCGTTGATCTGAACAACGGATTTCTCTTGGTAAAACCTCTATTGCCTGCCCAAGGCTTACGCCTCTGCTGTTCTCTGCCCTGTGCCTGTTTTTTACGAAAAAACGGCTTCTTTTTTGGCTCAAACTTTCTCTTTTTTGGAAAAGTTGTCTTTTTGCTGGCTGTACACTCTAACACCTCCTGGAGCTGTGGGCCAAACAATAAATCTCCTGAGAAGGGAAGACTACAAGCCCTGGCCTTTGATGTCTGACTCCCATCCCACGTTTTCAACCACAAATTTCTACGTGCATTGTTTATTAGTGCCGTGGATTTTGCTGTCACTCTTAAAGATTCTGAGGCTGCATCAATCACATAGTCATTACCACCCTCAACTACCTCAATGGCTTCAAGAATATCTTTCTTAGGTGCATCTTCATCAACCAACTTTTTAATTCTCTCCAACCATACTGACATAGTGCGAGATACACAGGTTGTTGCAGCGGCTGGTTTGAAGTTGGTCGCACAGGCTGACCAAGCCTTTTTAAGTGAAAATTCAATTCTCTTATCCCCTGGATCTTTAAGTCGACCAAAATCCTCGAAAGCTAACTCATTATCTTTCTCGACTTGGCTAAAAGCTGCATCAAGCTTGGGACATGAGTCCCATAACTTAGCATCCTCTTCTGCAAACGGAAAACGTCTCTTAAATCCCTTCGAAATAAATAATCTTTTTTCAGGATCTCTCCATTGTAATGTAATTAAATTTTTCATTGAACTATGTAAAGGGAAACAAAGTTGTTCAGATGGTTCCATACCCATATACAATTTGTCATGTAAAGATTTCTCTGACGTCTTTTCCTGCGGTATATCTAGGGTTGAGTAAATTGCCTTAAGCAGCTCCTCCGTTTCTTCTGAAGCAAACTTAAACTTAGATGCCTTAATTGCATCTTCAGTCTCCTCATGTTCAGATAATTCCTCAGAAGACCCAGAGTCTGGTTCACCCGTCTCATGGTGACTCTCTTGCTCTTCTTCTGACGAATAAATTATTCTAGGAGATTTACTTGTGGCCTTTTTGGGTTTAACTACCTGCTCCGACTGCCGCCCCTGTGCAGAGGTGGTGGGTAGACTTTCTCTAAAG
Source organism: Hyperolius riggenbachi (assembly GCF_040937935.1). NCBI lineage: Eukaryota > Metazoa > Chordata > Amphibia > Anura > Hyperoliidae > Hyperolius > Hyperolius riggenbachi. The sequence goes on along the minus strand of NC_090653.1, from coordinate 92,299,042 downwards.
GCCTTAAAGGTCTCTACCATTTCTTGGCGCATTGTAAACATAAAGTCTTTACAAGAGGCTGTATTATCTTCATTAATGATACTTGAAATACATTTCTGACAGGATGCTTTTGGCCAGTGCAATTGTAAGGGCTTATTACAGAGAATGCAACTCCTGGGCCTATCAGAGTTATCAGACTCCATAGCATCCTAAAGAAAACATAGAAAATAACACAATCAATATGTTATTATATTAACCCTCCTATATATCAACAGCCTAACTGAGTGATATGAGGGAGCCTAGGCCATCCCATTCCTAAAATTGTACCTTGCCAATTTATGAACAGCTAGAATAATAGCCTGACCAAGGCCAATATGCACTAGGACAATTGTACTGAATAGCAATCCCATCAATTATTCTAAGCATATAAGTAATCCGATAACGTCTGGTGACCATATAACAATGTAACCAGATGTCATAGCTGATTATCATAAGAAACAACATGCACCAGGATAATTGTACTGAATAACAATCTCCTAATGCCCATCAAACATTCTGAGCATATAAGCTAACACCTAAGACCATATAAAATGTAACTAGATGTTTAGCCCATCGGATAATCAGACCTCTGAGATCAGACTGCGGTATAAGTTAACAAATAAAGATTAACTTTCACCCCTTCAGCAGACCTCGATCAGACTGCGGCCTATACAAACATCAGACCTCGCAGATCAGACGGGCGAATGTCCTCCGACGTTGCCCCACTTACCTGATCTGCCGTCTTCTGTTTCGCGTCCATCTCCTCCGACAACACCACCGCATGTGGGGATGGACGCCGCGGCCTCTAAGCAGGCGCCCGAACCGGAAGTGACGTCACCGGACGTGACATCACAGTAAGGGCGGAAGTTCCGCATAGTCAGCACTACTGCCCTCGCCTCCGCCTGGACACGCTGCCACGCTCTCCGCACACTCCAGAAGCCGCCATTCCGCCTCCGCATGGCGCCAGCTTCCTCCGTCGGGCGTATGGCCTCCGCCTTAGCTGCCTCCGCTGCCGCTCCCCTGGTCACCGCTGCACCTGCCGGTCATCCCAGGAGAATCCACCAACCGGTGGATAAAGGTAACCTTACAATTCCACCAGGACAGGGCTACCCTTACACTAGTTCACGATGGCCTCAGCACTACCTGGCTGCTGACCACCTTTCCTAGCCAGAGAGCTAGGTGTTCCCCGGAACAGGAAACACAAAGAACTGGCAGGTAGAGGTTAGGGGTGGAACTTATAGAGAGCTAGTTCTTTGTGTTTCCTGTTGGGGGCGGGGCCGAATCTCATATGTAGCACCTGTCCTGGAGGGTTATTTGAAAAACAGGTTTTTCATCATTTTTCTAGGTGTCAGAATTTTTTTTTTTTTTACAAAGTTCGCCTCCCCATTGAAGTGTATTGCGGTTCGCGAACCAAACCTTTTGCGGAGGTTCGCGAACAAGGTTCGCGAACCGAAAATCGGAGGTTCGCGACATCTCTACACAAGAATAAGAACAAGATTAGCTCTCAAAAGAGCTGTTGAGGGGGTGCATTTTTAGCAATAAGAATCAGCAATCCTGACACTGCCTGCCTTTTATAAAGGGATGGGGCTCCAGGACGGAGTGTAGCCTGATTGGCTACAATGTGCCTGTTGACTGATGTAGACAGAGGGTCAAAGTTGACCCTAATGATGCACTATGGGGGCAAATCAAACTTCCGGAAAAGTTTGCGGTTCTCCGCGATGGCGAACCACAGAAGTTCGCCGGGAACCATTCGGGCCATCTCTATTTCTAAATGTTTTCAAGTTCCAGTGGCTACAATGCAAAGTATTATTAAAAAGATGTCCTGCACTGTAGAAAATCTCAGAGGATGTGGTCGAAAGCCAAAAGTGACACCTGTGCTGTCCAGGATGACAGTGAGAGGTGAAAAACAATCCAAGGATCACCACCAAAGCAAGCAGATAGGAAGAACAACCGCTCAACTGCACTGTGGAAGGCAGTGCTGGACCATAGGCAGCCAGGCCTAGATACTGTAGTAAAGAAAAAAAAGATGCGGTCCGCAACAAGGTCTCTGCACAAACTCTGTAGTTTATTTAGGACGTATCCTCACAGCAGGTAAAAAGTACTTTTTACCTGCTGTGAGGATACATCCTAAATAAACTACAGAGATCACCACCAAAGCCATCCTGTTAAATCTGGGCACTTCTAGTGGCAATGTCTCAAGGCAGACAATCCAACGGACACTGCACACTGCTGGGTTCCACAGATGCAGACCAAGGAGGACACCACTTCTCCAGATAAGGCACATAAAAGCTCACTTGGCCTTTGCAAATGCTCATCTGGACAAAGAAGAAGACTTCTGGTCTTCTGTGTTATGGTCAGACGTATCAAAAAATTCAAATGTTTGGTCACAATGATGCCTCCTTCATTTGGCGTAACAAAGATAATCCTTCAACCCTAAGAACACCATACCCACTGTCAAACATGGTGGTGGGAACCTAATACTTTGGGGGTGTTTTTTCAGCCAATGGACCAGGGAACCGAATCATGTAAATGGCACCATAAAAAAAAAAAAAATACATGAGAATTCTCAACGACAACATCAGGCAGTCTGCATAGAAACTTGGCCTTGGGCACCAGTGGACATTTCAGCATGGCAGTCTTGGCTTGAATCTAATTGAGAATCTGTGGAGGGAGCTAAAGATCAGGGTGATGGCAAGAAGACCCTCCAACTTGAATGATTTGGAGCTTATTGCTAAAGATGAATGGGCAAAAATACCTGTGGAGACATGGAAAAATCTGGTCTGCAATTATAGGAAGCGTTTGATCGCTACAATAGCCAAAGGAGGTTTTTCTATTGATTATTGAGAAGGGTATGAATAATTTTGGACTGGACACTTGCTCAAATGAAAATAAAAGCGGAGATTCTTCCCCCCCCCCTCCCCTCCCCTCTTGTACATAGTCTTATCCTTTGAGAGACACATATTTCCCATCAAAAAAAATACTTGCTGGTTGAATAAAAGTATCTTTAACTCAAAATTTGTCAGGGATATGAATAATTATGGGCAGCACTGTAAATAGCATCATCCTGATTCAAATCTTCTTGCTTTAACTGATTGCTGACATGGTACAATACTCTACAGTCTATATCAGAGTCACCGGCCTTCAGAGAGCTTTCCCAGGCTAGGGTTTGTCTGACTTACCTTTGAAATGATAAAGAGGAATTTGAAGGTCAGGTGGAAGATCAGGCAAGGAGGACTTATCCTGTATAATTTCCAGCAGTAACTCCAACATCCACCCTGCAAGACAAAGCAGGACTACTATCACTGCACAGAGCCAGGAGAGAGATGAGAGCTCTAGAGACTCCTAGTGGTAAAACATAAGTAATGCACCTATCAGCACACTGCTATGCAGGGCTTCGGACAAGCAAAACTCCCCACTCAGATTTCTTTATCCACAGCACTTCCAACCTCCTCCAATTACATATGCATACAGGAAATAAATGGTAAATATACATTTCTTACCATACATGGCGTGTCATCCCTGCCAGTGTGAATACTCCAGATAATATACAACCCTCACAAATGAAAGGCTATAGATGTGTCAGTGGTTAATAAGATGCAAATAAAACAGATTATGCAGAATTATGCAAATATATGCAATTTAAATGAACTAACCAGAATGTTGCATAATTCTACATCTATGAATTATTTGCATCTTATTGGCTATTCAGTAACCTTATAACAAAGGACAGAGTTTGTATGTTCACCTGTGTCTATATGCGTTTCCTCCGGGCACTCCAGTTTCCTCCCACATCCCAAAAACATACAGACTATGATACATACACTACACAATATAGACATGGGGCTATGGTAGGCATTCAATTGTGAGCCCCTCTGAGGGACAGTTAAATAGGAATTGTAGTGAAAATAATAAAATTGCTTATTGTGAGTTTCTTAAACCTGTTAGAGTTGGCCCGAACCTCCGATTTTAGGTTCGCGAACTTAACGCGAAAGTTGGGTTCGCGCAAACTTTCGTAAACCGCAATAGACTTCAATGGAGAGGCGAACTTGGAAAATTAGAAAAAATTATGCTGGCCACAAAAGTGATGGAAAAGGTCTTTCAAGGGGTCTAATACCTGGAGGGAGACATGGTTTAGTGGAATAACCATCAAACGTTCCAGAATACAAAGCAGTGTTTTATGGTCAGACATCTCATTGAATGTTCAATTGCAGGCCTACACTGCTTTACATCATCAGGAAGTGTAATCCTATCCTCCTCCCTCAGGGAGGAGGAGGGTCTTGTCTTCCAGTGAATTGTAGGATTTCAAAAGCCAGCTTACATACATTGGCTGGGAATCGAACCCAGGTCTAGTGCTTGGTAGGCAGCTCTCCTCACCACCATACCACCACTAACACTACATGCTGAAGCCAGCCTAGCATTTACCATTGATATATCCAAGAGAAAAATTAGCTTTCTTAGGGATTTGTAGGATGTCAAAAGCCAACTCACATACATTGGCCAGAAATCAAACCCAGGCCTACCGCGTGGTAGGCTGCTATCCTAACCATTATACCACCAACACAACACACTACAATGTTACATGCTGAAGCCAGCCTAGCATGTATCATTTCAATATATCAAAGAGAAAAATGAGCTTGCATAGGGATTTGTAGGATGTCAAAAGCCAACTCACATACATTGGCCAGGTATCCAACCAAGGCCTACCACTTGGAAGGCTGCTATCCACACCATTATACCACCAACCCTACATGCTGAAACTTCTTGGAGCAGACTTACTTCCTTCCTCCAAAAGACACACATACATCCCCATAAAATCATTCAACAGCAACTGCGTGCACAGGGTTTGTGGTACACAGTCTCTGTGGCACAATTGGGGGAGAGGGAGACCAAGCACTAGACCAGGGTTCGATTTCCAGCCAATGTATGTAAGCTCCTCCTCCGGAGGAGGAGGGAGAGAGGGACAGAGGGAGCGGTTGTGTGGTGCAATATAAGGAATAGCAATTAGCCAGGAGCAAGCTAACAAGCCTACAAGAGCCTAACTAAGCTTTCCCTAGCAGAGTCTGTCAGTAGCTGTCCCTTAACTAAATTACTGTAGGCAGACGAGTGAGTAGAGTAAAACGGCTGGAGAACTTTGCCTTTTATAAGGGGGGGGCTGCAGGAGTGAGTGTAGTCTGATTGGTGACAATGTGCCTGTTGACTGATGTAGAGCATAGTTCCCCAACCCTGACCTCTAGGACCACCAACAGTGCATGTTTTGTGGAAATCCCCAAAGGTAGTTAATCAGCTCTGCTGAGACACTACCTCACCTGTGCAGGTTTGTGGTTTCCTGCAAAATATGTACTGTTGGAGGGCCTTGAGGACAGGGTTGGGGAGCTCTGATGTAGAGGGTCAAAGTTGACCATAATGGAGCATTATGGGGCGGATCGAACTGCCGTAAAAGTTCGCCTTTGCTGACTAACGCGAACCACCCAAGGTTCGGACCATCTCTAAAACCTGTCCTTGTGACTCCCCAAAAGTGCACGGTTTGCAGGCAACCTCACTTATGCAAAGGTGGGGTAATTAGTGTCTCAGCTACATGAAATTCACCAAGCTGAGACAGATTATTTAGAGTTTGCCTATTGTAAAATCTTTCCTCTTCCTGGTTAACATTCTGAAATGTATCACTGGTGTTGACGTGTTTAGTTCTGCCAGGTGATCTATGCGGAATGTTCATTACTGAGTTCTATGCACAGAGTTAAATACTGCTTGCTTGACAGTTGGAAAAAGCCGTTATTTCCCACAATGCAATGAGGTTCTCAGAGAGCAAACGGTGAAGACCATGGTCATGACATTACACTGTGGGAGGGGTTTCACCACAATATCAGCCATACAGACTCCCCTGATGATCTATTCGAGAAAAGGTAAAGATTTCTCATGGAAAAGGGGGTATCAGCTACTGATTGGAATGGAGTTTATTCCTTGGTTAACATTCCTCTTTAAGCGACAAGACAATATACTGTGTACAGCTCTGCGTAAGGTGTCGGAGCTATATAAATACTAAATAGTAAATAATAAAAAAAAAAAAAAAAAAAAAAAAAAAATTTATAACTGAATGGGTTCACTTTTGATTACATACAAATTATAATAGGCATCAAAGTCATAAATTGGTTCGAAATGTAAACACCATGATCCTGATCTGAACCCATGACTTTGGAGCCACACCCCTGATCTGAACCCACGACATTGTAGCCATGACCCTGTTCTGAACCCATGACTCGACGGTATGACTTATCTGAGCCACTGACTTGAGTCCTGACCCTTATCTGACACTAGGGATTGGTGCTGGATTCCGATTCCGGACGGAATTTGGTGATTCCGGTTCTGATATGACGGAACGGAATTGGTATAGCTCTAAAACGGATTTCCGCGGAAAATGTTTAAATTCCGCGGAATTTTAATTTATTTCCCCACCTAACTAATTTCTACCTGATAACTTTCCTTACTCCCTTCCTCCCGGAGGGAGGAGGGTCTCATCTTCCAGGGAATTGTAGTATTTCAAAAGCCAGCTTACATACCTTGGCTGGGAATTGAACCCAGGTCTGAGTGCGTGGTAGGTAGCTCACTTTACCACTATACCACCACCAACACTACATGCTGAAGCCAGCCTAGAATGTACCTTTATGATATATCCAAGAGAAAAAGGAGCTTGCTTAAGGAGACTCTAACCTCAAAAACATCCCCTGGGGGGGTACTCACCTCGGGTGGGGGAAGCCTCCGGATCCTAATGAGGCTTCCCACGCCGTCCTCTGTCCCACGGGGGTCTCGCTGCAGCCCTCCGAACAGTCAGCGACAGACCCGACTGTAAAATCAATATTTACCTTTGCTGGCTCCATCGGGGGCGCTGTGGCTGCTTTCCGCTCCAAACTACACGGAAATACCCAATCTCAGTCGGGTCCGCTCTACTGCGCAGGCGCCGGAAACTTGCGCCTGCGCAGTAGAGCAGACCTGACGGCGATCGGGTATTTCCGTGTAGTTCGGAGCCGACAGCCGTCAGAGCGCCTGCTCAGGAGCCGGGAAGGTAAATAATGACGTCATCTTGTACGGAGGGCTGCAGCGAGACCCCCGTGGGACAGAGGACGGCGTGGGGAGCCTCATTAGGATCCGGAGGCTTCCCCAACCCGAGGTGAGTACCCCCCAGGGGATCTTTTGATGTTACAGATCCTCTTTAAGGATTTGTAGCATGTCAAAAGCCAACTCACATTGGCCAGGAATAGAACCCAGGCCTACCGCTCTGTAGGCTGCTATCCTAACCATTATACCACCAACACTACATGCTGAAACTTCTTGGAGCAGACTTACTTCCTCCCACCAAAAGACACACATACATCCCCATAAAATCATTCAACCGCAACTGCATGCACAGTCTTTGCGGTACACAGTCTCTGTGGCACAACTGGTTAGCGCGTTTGGCTGTTAACTGTAAGGTTGGTGGTTCAAGCCCACCCAGGCATGGCCTTGCCTTTTGTGTTCAACAGTTGTCCAAAGAGAACCCCAGATAGCTAGGTAGATTCATCTTTCTCTCTAGTAGGGATGGTCACCGCTTTCCGCGGAATTGTATTTTCTGCAATTACAGGCAGAAATTGGTCATTCCTTTCCGTTTGGTCGGAACAGAATTGCTTTTTCAATCTGGCGGAATTCCGAAATTTCCTGCGAAATTCTGCCGGTATCCGTTGATGGTTGTAAGCTGAAAATTCAGTTCAATGGGAGAGAGGGAGAGAGGGAGCTCATTTTTCTCTTGGGTATATCACAATGGTACATGCTAGGCTGGCTTCAGCATGTAGCATTGCAGTGTGTTGTGTTGGTGGTATAATGGTTAGGTTAGCAGCCTACAGAGTACTAGACCTGGGTTCAATTCCCAGCCAATGTGAGTTGGCTTTTGACATGCTGCAAATCCTTAAGCAAGCTAATTTTTCTCGTGGATATATCATAATGGTACATGCTAGGCTGGCTTCAGCATGTAGTGTTGCTGGTGGTATAGTGGTGAAGTGAGCTACCTACCACGCACTCAGACCTGGGTTCAATTCCCAGCCAAGGTATGTAAGCTGGCTTTTTAAATACTACAATTCCCTGGAAGGAGGAAGGGAGGCAGGAAAGGACTAAGTACAGTTAATAGGATCTATGGGCTACCAAATAGGATAAACAAGTTTACTTTTGCAATTATTTCCAGCTGAATTGTCATAGCGACGGAATTTAACACTGACGAAATTCGTGATTTCCGGCGGAACATAATTTACTCTTTCCGATCATCCCTATCGGACACCATGAACCTGATCTGAAGCAATGACAGTAACCATGACCCTAATCTGAACCTATCACTTAGAAGCCATGATTCTGATATAGCGGCCCTGATCACAAAGTGATCTGTTTACAAAGTGAAGTGTCAACTGGCTCCACACTGTTATTAACATTAGCAACATTTCTCTGCATCCTGGAGGTGCCTTGCTGGCCCCGACTCTATTGTCTGATTATGAAAATAACTTGCCTAGATGTGGATCCAGAAGGTGAGGCTGCTCCTGATAATTGTCCATAATAACTACAACGAAATGAGAGGATGGTGAGACTCAGACAAGGAACATACAGGCTTCTCGTCTCCTACCCCTGCCTAATCCCCAAGCGCAGAGTTCAATCTATTACCCCAGCAATCCCCCCTCCACCTCTACCCCCAAACAGATTCTGGGATCAGCAGGACTCACTATGTCCCGCAGTCACACACATATGGATCTAGCGATTTGCAGTCTGGTTCGCTCACCTTTAAACCTCTGTGCGCACACCTCTCTGCTCACCGGCTCCATACAGGACATCTGCAAGTTGACAATCAGGTCTTCTGTCTGTTTGCTCTCCGTAAAATATCCCAAGATGTTACCGCTCAATACAATCTCCGGGCTGTCATCTTCCACTCGCTCAGCACGGTCTGCCGCCATCGCGATGATTCTGAACTAGAGACGCTCACAGCTCTCACCTAAACACACAGTACAAAGGCTTTCCTGAGCCGTCATTATGTTGCTAGCTACAGTTGAATGACCTCTGTATGAGCACAGCACCATCGCAGGAATATATTCTCCACATCACACATTGCAGAAGTCTAACTTGGTCAGGCAGATCTGGCTCCTGATTGGCTGCTACGGATGTCAGAATAATGCCAGCAGCTGCACATACAGAGGGGGTTATTCAGTTCCAAACACATCCAAACGCCAGCAGGAAGTATGCGGCCCCTTTCACACTGCATGCGTTTCCATCTGATTATTGAGCCACATGCAACCGCAAGGACACCAGCGCTGATCCCAGATCCCGAGAACAGCTGATCCCATTCACTGAATGTGGCATTTCTGCCATAATGCCATACAACACCATTCAATACAACTTTTACTGCCAGTACAATTGCAAAGTACAAGTGCACAGGAAAACAATTGCCCCCTTCCTAAACACTTTATACTGTGAGAGGGCACTTATTGTCTGGTTCAAAAAGAGTGGGGAGAGACAGATACAATATAGTGTAGTAGGTCCTGAGGTCCTTTGTCTTAGCCATGACTGTCCACAAACCAACGGCAGAGAGATGCTGATTTTCATCTGTTGAGTAGATTACAACAGCTGTTCCAAATTAATCAGGGTAATTAGGATGCTTTAGAACAGCTTGGACTATTTGGAATGGTATAAACCTTTGGATTTCCCCTCAGACTGACGGTTTGAAGGGTATGAATAATTTTGGACTGGTCACTTTTTGTTTAAATGTATGTTATTTTTCCCCACAATGCCTCTTGTACATCAGCTTATCTTTTGGGAGACACCTATGTCCTTTCCCATAAAAAAAAAAAATTACTTGTTGGTTGAATAAAAGTAACAAAGTCAAAATTCCCCAGGGGTATGAATAATTATGGGCAGCACTGTACATGACTAAGCCTTGTTAGTTGCCTGTGATTAGGAGTGGCTGAACATTACAAAAACATTGTGATGCCCCATTGACTAATGATAGGCAAATTTCTAAAACCTTCACGGTATCCCTGCAGCCACAAATACTTAAAAAAAAGTTTACAAAGTGTCCAAAAACCTATATAAAGTCACTGCAGGGGGGGGGGGGGGGGAGCTGGTAAATCAAAAGCAAACATTTTAGCCAGTTGAGGACTACAGGCTTACACCCCCCTCGCGACCAGGCAGTTTTTTACACTTCTGCACTCTGCAGCTTTAACAGCTCGCTGCAGGGCCATACAATTTAGCAAACAAATGAATCTTACCTCCATTTCTTCACACAAATAGGCCTTTCTTTTTGTGGTCTGTGATAGCTGCTGCAATGTTTTTTTTTTTTCTTTTTCTTTTTAATTTCTACATTTATTTCTTCCTCCCCCCTCCCCAAATTGGCCCTAGGCTGTGATCCATAGTTTTTTTCCCACTTCTCATTGGACATTAGCATGGGGGGGGGGGGGGCTGCAATACTCATTCTATTGAGCAGGAGTCACATCACAGTAAAAACGTTTAATTGTGTGCCGCAAAATCAATTCACGATTTGTGCTCCCAATGTGAACTCACCCTTACAGAGCTGGCTGGTGCTGCCATGTGGTTCAGCGAGTCAGGCTGTAATTACGGTTTACTAATAGAACCATGCCATACTAACTATCACAACAATGTGACGGACTCTGACCTGCTGGAGCATGGTTGGAGGAGATTTGTACAATTGAGAGATTGAGAGGCGAGAACAACTGGTGACGAGCAGTGGAGGCAGATATTCCATGGCAAGAGGGAGGAGCAGCAGATTAACATTACTGCAGCTGCTATAGAGACTGGGAAGCAAATGTTTCATTTGAACAGCCACACAGCACAAAATAGCCTTTTTATGCACTAGCTGTCTACTCAACAGCACTCCAAGAGTTCAAAAAACGCACTGCAGTTCTCCACATTATCTTAGAATTCTCAAAAAGCCGCTGAAAATGGGGTGCCGACGCTGCGGGTCGGGGCCGTTGAGTTGAGTTGAGTTCTCATACATACACAGACATGCATACATACTCAGAGCAGTGCCACAGGCTGATTGTCTCCGTGCCACGCCGCATTGAAGCAGTCATTTCTGCAAAAGGATTCCCGACCAAGTATTGAGTGCATAACTGAACATAATTATTTGAAGGATGACTTTGTTTTAAAAACATTTTTCTTTTATTGGTCGGATGAAATATGCTAATTTTTTGAGATAGGAATTTGGGGTTGTCTTGAGCTGTATGCCAAAATCATCAATATTAAAAAACAATAAAAGGCTTGAACTACTTGAGTTGTGTGTATTGAATCTAAAATATATGAAAGTCTAATGTTTATCTGTACATTACAGAAAATAATGAACTTTATCACAATATGCAAATTTTTTGAGAAGGACCTGTACATTACCTACATAGATACACATACATACATACATACCATACATATACAGTCCTGGCCAAAAGTTTTGAGACTCAAAAATATTGGAAATTAGAAAAGTTGGTGCTCAAGTTTTTATAACAATTTGCATATACTCCATACTGTTATGCAGAGTGTTCAGATGAATTGCCTAGTCCTTTGCCATAAAAATAAATAAATAACTGAATCCCCCCCCCCCCCCCAAAGAAAAAAAACAAAAGAAAAAAAAAAAAAAAAAAAACTTTAGTTTCCACTGCATTTCATTGCTGTCATTAAAGGACCTGCTGACTCAGCAGTGCTGAGAACATTTCAGTAATTGTCTTGTTAACTCAGGTGAGAATGTTGAGCACAAGGTTACAGATCATTAGGCTGATTGGGTTAGAATGGCAGACTTGACATGTTAAAAGGAGGGTGATGCAAAGAAACGCATGCAGCCATCATTGCATAGCGGAAAAATGGCTTCACAGGCAAGGATATTGTGGCTACTAAGATTGCACCTAAATTAACAATTTATATGATCATCAAGAACGTCAAGAAAAGGAGGTTCAGTTCTTGTTAAGAAGGCTTCAGGGCATCCAAGAAAGTCCAGCAAGTGCCAGGATTGTCTCCTAAAGATATTACAGCTGCAGGATCGGAGTGCAACTAGTGCAGAGGTTGCTCAGGAATGGCAGCAGGCAGGTGTGAGAGTATCTGCATGCACAATGAGGTGAAACATTTTGGAAGATGGCCTGGTGTCAAGAAGGGCAGCAAAGAAGCCACTTCTCTCCCCCCAACCACCCCCCCCCCCCCAAAAAAAAGGGACAGATTGATCTTCTGCAAAAAGTATGGTGACTGGACTGCTGATGACTGGTGCAAAGTCATTCTCAAACGAAGCCCCTTTCCAATTGTTTGGGGCATCTGGAAAAAGGCTTGTCAGGAGAGAAGAAAAAGGTGAGCGCTACCAATGCCATCAGTCCTGTGTCATGCCAACAGTACAGCATCCTGACACCATTCATGTGTGGTGTTACTTCTCATCCAAGGGAGTGGGCGCACTCACAATTTTGCCAAAAAATAAACGAAAAAAAAAAGTCACAAATAAAGAATGGTACCAAAACACCCTCCAACAACTTCTTCCAACAATCCAACAACAGTTTGGTGATGAACAATCCAACAAAAGTTTGGTTTTCTAGCACGATGGAACACCGTGTCATTAGGCAAGTGATAACTAAGTGGCTCGGAGACCAAAACATTGACATTTTGGGTCCATAGCCTGGAAACTCCCCAGATCTTAATCCCATTGAGAACTTGTAGTCATTCTTCAAGAGGCGGGTGGACAAACAAAAACCAAATAATTCTGAGAAACTCAAAGAAGTGATTATGAAAGAATGGATTGCTATCAGTCAGGATTTGGCCCAGAAGTTAATTGGGAGCATGCCTAGTCGAATTGCAGAGGTCCTGAAAAAGAAGGGCCAACACTGCAAATACTAATGCTTCATACACACTTCAGATAAAAGTCTTTGGAAAAGGCAAGATCACAGACCAATTTTACCCAATTCCATGTAGTATGAGAGCCATACTCTACACAGTCTATTCTATTGAGCTGCACTCCCCATCAGATAAAATTTTTGCAAGATGCTGCACACAAAGATGCCCGTACACACTGAAAAGATCATTATCTGCAAAAGATCTGTTCCTGCAAAATATCCATTCCTGCAAAATGCATTCATAGTCTATGAGATCTGCAGATCATCATACACACTTGGTTTAACAGACTTCATCTGCATATCTGGCAATCATCTGTAGATCTGAAGATCCATCCTGGTGGATCTGATCTGCAGATGATCTGAATATATATACACACACACACACACACACACGTATATATACACACGTATACACATATACAATATGTATTGTGTATACATCGTATATATATATACACACACACACACACACACACACACACACACTGTATACAAACATACACAACATTTATCATATACACACAAATATATACAAACATTTATTGTATATATTCACACAACATATAGAAACATTGTGTATACATATAAATAGTACACACACACACACACACACACACTATACACTAACATGTATTGAGTATACATACACAATATATTAACACATGTATTGTGCATAGACACACACAATATACAAATGTATTGTGTATGCATAGTACATACACACTAACGTATTAAGTATACATACGCACAATATATACAAACATGTATTGTGTATACATACTACATACCCACAATATATACAAACATATTGTGTACAGTCCTGGCCAAAAGTTTTGAGACTGTCAAAAATATTGGAAATTAGAAAAGTTGGTGCTTTAGTTTTTATAATAGCAATTTGCATATACTCCAGAATGTCATGAAGAGTGTTCAGATGAATTGCATAGTCCTTTGTCATGAAAATTAACTGAATCCCAAAAAACCTTTCCACTGCATTCCATTGTGGTCATTAAAAGACTTGATGACAGATCATTTCAGTAATCATCTGGTTAACTCAGGTGAGAATGTTGACGAGTACAAGGCTGGAGATCATCAAGTCAGGCTGATTGGGTTAGAATGGCAGACTTGACATGTAAAAAGGAGGGCGATGCTTGAAATCATTGATCTTTCATTGTTAACCATAGTGACCACCAAAGAAATGCAGCCATCATTGTGTTGCATAAAAATGGCTTCACAGGCAAGGATATTGTGGCTACTAGGATTGCACCTAAATCAGCAATTTATAGGATCATCAAGAACTTCAAGGAAAGAGGTTCAATTCTAGTTAAGAAGGCTTCAGGGCGTCCAAAATAGTCCAGCAAGCACCAGGATCATCTCCAAAAGAGGATTCAGCTGTGGGATAGGAGTGCAACCAGTGCAGAGGTTGCTCAGGAATGGCAGCAGGCTGGTGTTAGCGCATCTGCATGCACAGTGAGGCAAAGACTTTAGAAGATGGCCTGGTGTTAAGAAGGGCATCAAAGAAGCCACTTCTCCCCCCCCCCCCAAAAAAAAAAAAAAAACCATCAGGGACAGATTGATCTACAGAAAGTATGGTGACTGGACTGCTGATGACTGGTGCAAAGTGCATATTCTCCAATGAAGCCCCTTTCTAATTGTTTGGGGCATCTGGAAAAAGGCTTGTCAGGAGAAGAAAAATGTGAGCGCTACCATCAGTCCTGTGTCATGCCAACAGTAAAGCATACTGAGACCATTCATGTGTGGGGTTGCTTCTCATGCAAGGGAGTGGGCTCACTCACAATTTTGCCAAAAAACACAGCCATGAATAAAGAATGGTACCAAAACACCCTCCTACAGCAACTTTTTCCAACAATCCAACAAAAGTTTGGTGATGAACAATGCGTTTTCCAGCACAATGGAACACAGTGTCATAAGGCAAGTGATAACCAAGTGGCTCGGAGACCAAAACATTGAAATTTTGGGTCCATGGCCTGGAAACTCCCCAGATCTTAATCCCATTGAGAACTTGCGGTCATTCCTCAAGAGGCGGGTTCACAAAAAAAAAAAAAAAAAAAACTAATTCCCAGAAACTCAAAGAAGTGATTATGAAAGAATGGGTTGCTATCAGTCAAGATTTGACCCAGAAGTTGATCGAGACCATGCGTAGTCGAATTGCAGAGGTCCTGAAACAGAAGGGCCAACACTGCAAATACTGACTCTCTGCATAAATCTCATGTAATGGTCAATAAAAGCCTTTGAAATGCATGAAGTGCTTATAATTATATTTCAGTACATCACAAACAACTGAAACAAAGAGCTAAAAGCAGTTTAGCAGCAAACTTTGTGAAAGCTCATTTTTTGACAGTCTCAAAATTTTAGGCCAGGACTGTATACATAGTATATACACACTATATTCATACATTATATAATTACACAAACATGTATTGTGTATACATACTACAGACATAGTATATACAAACATGCATTGTGTATGCATAGAATATACACACAATATATACAAACAGTGTGTATTCATAGTATATACACATATGTACAAACATGTATTGTGTATATACTAGTATATAAACACATAATATACACTAACATGTATCGAGTATATACACACATACACACACACAAACATGTATTGTGTATACACACAAAATATACAAACATATTGTGTATACATAGTATATACACAGACACATAGTGTGTACATAGAATATACACACATAATATACACAAACATGTATTGAGTATACATACTACATACGATATGCATTTTGTATATATACACACTAACAATATATACAAACGTATTGTATATTCGCCAACATGTAATGTGTATATATATTATATACACTATATAGGCAGCATGAAGGCAGCATGAAGATGGGCAGGAGCCCGAAACAGTGGACTGTCCTGCCTTAAAGTTCTTTTTAAATTTGTATGTTTTTTTCCAATAAAACAGACTAAGCTTTTCTGAAGGTGGTGCGGATCTTTCTCTTCATTTGCCACATATTCATAATATATACACATACATGTACAAACATTTGTGTGTATACATAGTATATAAACACACAATATATACAAACATGTATCGAGTATACATACACACAATCGATACAAACATGTATAGAGTATACATACAAACATGTATCGAGTATACATACACACAATGTATACAAACATGTATCGAGTATACATACACACAATGTATACAAACATGTATCGAGTATACATACACACAATGTATACAAACATGTATTGTGTATACATACACACAATGTATACAAACATGTATCGAGTATACATACACACAATGTATACAAACATGTATTGTGTATACACACAGAATTTACAAACGTATTGTGTATACACACAGAATTTACAAACGTATTGTGTACACACACACACACACACACACACACACACACACACACTATAAACAAACGTATTGTGTATACATAGTATATCTATATTCATACATTCAACATGTATTGCGTATACATACTATACACATATTGTGTACTCATGCATAATATATGCACACACAAACAAATATTATGTATACACATATACATACATACATAGATTGAACAGATGAAAACTCTATATCAAAAGTTGGTGTGTGTGGCTGTAGGCTTCCTCACATCCTTCTGTCTCTTCATGTAATCCCAGACACACTCCATGTGGAGATCAGGGCTCTGTGGGGGCCATACCATCACTTCCAGGACTTCATTACGCTGGATATACTTCTTACTGTGTTTGGAGTTATATTCCTGCTGTATATTACATTTCAGGACAATCATACACCTTTCTGATGGATAAGGAGAACACAATTATGCAGAAAGTCGGGCATGCAAGCACATGCAAACCAAAATACACATCAAATTGTGCACTGGAAAAAACACCTTACTCACCTGGGGCTCTCTCTAGCCCCTTGCAGCCGACTGTCCCATGCCGACTGATCGGCTCTCTCCGCTGCCATCCCGGACTCCCCGCACAGTGCAGAGGACGACCTCGATGTCATCCTTACTGCACCTGCGTGAAGTGCCGCTGTCAATCATGGCCACGTTGTCAGTAGCGCACTGGGTAGGCACAATAGTTCTGCACCGTGCGGAGAGCCCGGGACAGCGGCGGAGAGTGGAGCGGTCGGTGTGGGACAGTCGGCTGCAAGGGGCTGGAGAAAGCCCCAGGTGAGTAACGCTGAATTTTTTTTATTTTTTTGCCTGACTATTCCTTTAAGTGAAGATGAGGAAGCCTTTAAAAAGGTGGCCACTAATGGTACAATTTGCCAAACTATTGTTCACAAACGATCTTCACATGAACATTTGGAAATGCTACCTTGGGACCACTAATAGACAAAAATCTCCTAACCACTTCTATCAGCTAGACAGAATCCTTAAAAAAAATAAAATATATATAGGTCATTAATCTGATCACATTGGTTATGAGATTTTTGTCCATTAGTAGTGCCAAATAATCATTTCCAATCATTCATATGAGGAATCGTTTGTAAACAAATTGTATCATTAGTGGCCTTACCTAGTAGATATCACTTTTTGTGTAGTAATTAAACTTCTTGGATCCACCCAGTGCACACCCCTGAAACCTCTCCTACCTAATTCATCCACCCCCCACCCTTCTGACAGACCAGTCAACATATTTAATATAATGCTAATTGTTCTAAGCTAATACAAAATGTTATCTTGCCACACACACACACACACACACACACACACGAACACTAGGCAGAATCGCATATGCGTTTTCCATAGCTGTCGACCCTTAGACCGTTTTCACACTGCAAAAAGGCAGGGTGCCCCCGCCGCCAAAATCAGGCCTTCGGGAGAACACCGCATTACTACTACGCAGTATTCCTCATCTGGCCAAGCAGGAAGCGCACGGAAGCGTATTATAAAAAAAACACACTTCTGTGCTACTACATCGCGTTGGAACGTTTTTAAAAATACTCACGTCGCCATAAACCAGTGATGGCTAACCTTGGCACTCCAGCTGTGACAAAGTCCCAGCTGCTTACCGGTAGCCGTGTTTCGGCGAGTCCTCCAGGACGGCTGCTGCTGAGACATTGCATGTCTCCGGTCACACTGGAGACACCTGAAATAAATTGAAAAAGTTAATGAGGTGTGAGCCCATAAAGGGACTCCTCCCTCCCCACCTTGCCAGTTCAATCAGAGTACCCATTAATACATCTACCCGTATCCATATCTTACATATATACATACATATCAATCGGTTGGGAACTCAGGCAGCCGTCCTGGAGGACTCACCGAAACACGGCTACCAGTAAGCAGCTGGGACTTTCTCCCATCGTCTTCCAGGACGGCTGCTGCTGAGACCAGCGAGAAGTCATACCTTAGGGAGGGATAATGGCCTGTAGAACCTTTCGTCTGAAACTTTGGTCCTGGCTTGAGAGTAGCTCCACACGATAATGCTTGATGAACGTCGTGTGTGAAGAATAGGTTGCTGCCCTACAAATTTGTTCTAGGCTTGCACCTGACCTCTCTGCCTATGAAGCTGCCAAAGATCTTGTAGAGTGTGCTGTTATTTTAGAAGGAGTTGTGGTATTTGAAGATTTGTAAGCCAATGTAATTACCTCTTTCACCCACCTAGAAATGGTACCCTTAGATGCCTGTAAGCCCTTACTTGCCCCTGCATAAGAAACTAGCAAAATGGCTTTACCTTCTCCAATCCGCTGTCCTTTGAAGATAAATTAGGACTGCTCTCCTAACGTCTAGAGTACTCCACTTCCTCTCTATTGTTGGCTGGATTTGTGGAAAAGGAAGGTAGAACCACCTCCTGTGATCTATGAAAGGCTGAGGCTACCTTAGGTAAATAGGCAGGATCTGGCCTGAAAATTATTTTATCTGGATGTCCCACCATGTATGGATCCTTTATAGACAAGGCTTGGATGTCACTAACTCTTCTGGCTGACGTGATCTCCACTAAAAAAAGCTACCTTTAAAGATAACAGTTTCAAAAAGGTATGTCCGACAAAGGTTCAAATTTTTTTTAAGTTAGAAAGTCAAGAACCAATGATAAATCCCAAGGCGGGACCAGCTTTACTGGAACTGGCTGAGTTCTAGCTACCGAAGTAAGGAAGTTCTTGA
The DNA here is from genome assembly GCF_040937935.1 of Hyperolius riggenbachi. Classification (NCBI taxonomy): domain Eukaryota; kingdom Metazoa; phylum Chordata; class Amphibia; order Anura; family Hyperoliidae; genus Hyperolius; species Hyperolius riggenbachi. The sequence continues at coordinate 92,280,021 of NC_090653.1, read as the reverse complement.
TAAAAAGTATTCTTTGACAATTTTCTATTAAGAAAAACCGACAGAGCAGAAACCTGAACTCTAAGGGAACTGACTGCTAACCCTAAATCCACTCCACTCTGCAAAAACTCCAAAATAAATTTTAGGTCATTAGATCTGACTATTTCTTTCTTTCCAAAGTAAAAAAAAAGTTTTCCAAATTTTCTCATTCTTTCTTCTTGTTGAAGGTTTTCTACACCTAAACTAGAGTGGAAACCAACTTCCTTGAAAACCCCCACTTTTCTAGGATGCTTTCTTCAGTATCCAAGCTGTGAGGTTCAGCAATTGAGGATTGGGATGAAGCCGACCTTCCTGAATCAACAGATCTGTTCTGTTGCCCAAATGCATGGACCCCTGATGACTAGCTGCTGGAGATATGGAAACCACGTCCTTCGGTGCCACCACGGACCTATAAATATCACGCTGCAATCTGACACTTCTATTCTTCTCAGTACTCTGGGAATTAGTTTGAATGGGGGAAAGGCATAGAGAAGCCCCGTTGGCCAATCCACCATTAGGGCGTCTAGCTGATTCTCCAGTACTGTGGGATATAGGGAACAGAAGTCCTTTACCTTTGTATTTTGTGGGGTCGCAAATAAGTCTATCACTGGCCACCCCCATTCCTGTACAATCTGCAGAAAAACCTGCTGATTGAGCTGCCACTCTGCTTCCATCGTCATCCCCCTGCTGAGTGAATCTGCCCATCTTTTTCTGGTCCCCTGAATGTGTACCGCTGTCAGGGATATTAGATTTAACTCCGCCCATGACATTTTTAATGCTAGCTCTCGCAAACTCTCCACCTTGGTACCCCCGTTTCCTTAGGTAGGATACCGTGACAATGTTGTCCGAGTATACCAGGACTTCTTTCCCTATAATCTGATCCTGAAGCTGTAGAAGCGCCAGTTTCACCGCCATCAGCTCTCTGAAGTTGGATGAGCTGTCTACCATTTCCTGACTCCAAAGACCCTGTACCTGAAAAGTCGAGTAATGTGCTCCCCATCCCGTCAAGTTGGCGTCTGTATAGACCTTTGCTGGGGATGTCTGAAACCAACGCCTCCCTAGTGATAAATGACTGACAGGTCCACCACTGAAGGGATTCTAGAATCTGGTCTGGGCAAAGCACCACCTTGTCTAGTGACTTTTGACTCCTGTTCCAAATTGATAGGAACCAGGTTTGCATGTCCCTTGAATGAGCTTGAGCCCATTCTACTGCTGGAAAGGTTGAGGACATCTGTCCTAGTAAGGACATTACATTCCGTAATGACACTTTTCTGTCTTGAACATTTGTACCCTGTGCACCAACCTGTCTATTTTGTCTTCGGGCAGGTACACCATTTGAGTTGTGTCCCACAATAGGCCCAAAAAAAAGCAGTTATTGAGTTGGGTTCATCTGGGATTTTTCCTTGCTTATGATCCATCCCAGCTTTGTAAACCATTCCACTGAAAATCTAGCTGCCTTTTTAAGACTTCCCTGGTCTCTGCTAGAAATAGGAAATAGTCTAGGTATGGAAGAACCCTTACATTGTGGAGGTGTAGAAAAGCCACTACCTCTGCTATCACCTTTGTAAAAATTCTCGGAGCGGACGTAATGCCGAACGGAAGGGCACGGTATTGGTAATGACAAATTGATTCTCCGATCTGGACCGCAAATCTGAGAAATTTCTGGTATGACAGGTGAATTGGAACATGAAGATATCTTCCAAGTCCAAAGTCGCGAGAAACGCACCTGGAATCATCAAGTTTCTTACAGAGGTAATGCTTTCCATTTGGAACTTCTTCTCCACTATGTAAGGGTTCAGGGACTTTAGATTCAAAATCATTCTGAACTTTCCAGATGGTTTGAGTACTAGAAAAACCCTTGAATAAAAGCCCCGAAATTGTTCCTGAAGTGGAACTCTCTCGATAACGTTCTTTTTCAATAATGAAATTATCGAATCCCTTAGAGCTTGCGCTTTGAGGGTCCTTCGGGACTCCCGTCACCAATCTGCAGGGAGGAGGAAACGAGCTGAATTCGATCTTGTATCCAAACTGAATCAGATTCAGAACATAAGGGCTTTGGTTACTTCCTTGGGGTCTATTGAATAGAAATGATCCCCTACCTCTACCTGCATTATAAGTCCATCTTTTGGACTGAAAACCTCCCCTTGAGGATGACTCTCCTCGGGTCGGGTCTCTTATTTACAAAAGGCTTCTTAGGGATTTTCTTTCATCTGGAAATTTCTTTCCTTTGTCTGAAGACCTTTCTAAAACGGAATCGAGGTCTTTCCCAAATAACTCGCCCTGGAACTCCATAGAACATAGGTTATGCTTCGATGCCGAATCTCCCTCCCAAGCGTTTAACCAAACTGCTCGTCTGGAGGAATTCACAAGAGCCGCCGCTTTGGCAGAAGCTCACGCTCTCAGAGGCCGCATCCGCAAGGAACGCCACCGACTTAGTAATAACCAGTAAGGACTCAAGAATCTTTTCGTGCGGAGTACCCGCAATCAAGTGACTCTGCAAACCATCAATCCATTTAACCAAATTTCTAGCTAAACAGATAGATGCAATCGCAGGCTTGAACGAGAAAGACACCGCATCCCCCCATTCCTGTACAATCCAAGCGCCGCCTTTCTGTCCATGGGATCCTTTAATGATCCAGCATCCTCGAACGATAAATCCGAATTTTTTGAATATTGCGCCAAAGATGCGTCTAATTTTGGACACTTAGTCCAAGGAGATTCCTCTTCATCCTTAAAGGGAACGCTCCTTTTGAAAGATCTAGGAAACAAAAAATCGTTTCTCTGGGTCCTTCCACTGGGACCTTATGAGTTCCTTGATTGAGTTATGAATGGGAAAGACCTTCATAGTCTGTAGAACTAGACCTTTATAAATATCGTCTCGTACCGATGTAAATCGGCAGATCCGACCTAATCTGTTCGGAGTCATACACCGCCTTTAATATTTCCTCCGTGTCTTCCGCAGAAAATAAATAACGTGTAGATTTTGGAGTTCTAGATGCTTCCAATCTATCCTAATCTAACGCTTCCCCTTCATCCTCTGAATTCTCAGAAGATACCTGCAACTGAACTATAGGTAATGTCTGAGAAACCACTGATTGTTGACCATGGATAGCTGAAGATTGACCTGCCTGTGAACCCCCCTGTAGCCCCTAATCTGAGGTTGCTGCTGAGGATTGTGCATTCTGTAGAAGGGTCTGCCCCTGATCCTGATTTACAGACAAGGCAGACCTGAAAGCAGTAAATGTGTTAGAGATCTCATCTTTTACTGTTTGCATAAGCTCTAATAAAGCCCTTGCAGCCTGAGAACTTTCCCCACCAGAGCCTGAAGTCTGTTTAGACTCTAAATGACAATCTCTACAAATATTTTTGGCAGCCCCCTCCTGCAGCCTAGCATTACAGACTCTGCATCTAATTTTTTGCTTCGTTGTGGCTTTCTGTGAGGGAAAAACACAAACAGAAGCACAGGTGCTTAATACAACCTATCAGTAACATGGGGAGTCAAAGGAAAGCGAAGCTTTCATCACCTACCAGCGGACTTGCGCCTGCATCCATCGGAATGGCCGCCGGTGTATCCTCTGCTGCTGTACTGGAGGACTGCGTCTGCTCCATATCGCAGCATGAGCGGCGTTCCTTGTATAGCCGCACTTCCTGGTTTTGGACGCCGCCCCCTGCCCTCCACCAGTCACCGGAAGTGGAAGTGACGTCACCCGCACTAGTCTCTTTGCATGAGACGGAGCTCTCCGGCCACATCCACCTCCAGCTGCACGCTCCCCGAACGCTCAAACAGGCGGCCATGGCGGTTCTCTCCACAAGAAGACAGGAGACCAGGTATGAATTACCCTTCTGACTCCTGTCAGGGGCGAAACATCCCGTTACCGACCCCAACCACCATCAGGCAATCCTACCCATCTAAGACACGGGTGCCCCAGGCAAAATCCCGCATCATGTAAAAAACAACAAACTGCTGTCTAGTCAGGCGTCCAGTATGAATGGGAAACAGCAAAAAGCTGGCAAGGTGGGGACGGAGGAGTCCCTTTATGGGCTCACACCTCGTTAACATTTGCAATTTATTTCAGGTGTTTCCAGTGTGACTGGAGACATGCAATGTCTCAGCAGCAGCCGTCCTGGAGGACGATGGGAGAAAATTACAAATCCCATCAGGCCTCTGCCTCCCCGAGTTATGCTTAGAGCTGTCAGAATATTGCAATGCCTCATGGGACTTGTAGTTCTACCACAGCTGAAGTGCCAAAATTAGCCATCACTGCCATAGACTAACAACGAACGGGCTGACTCAGGTCACTGCGCTGTAACGTAGTTCTGGACCAGCGTCAGAGCGAGGACTTCGTGGGACCGCAACGCTGGTAATGTGATCTACCCCATAGGTTTGTACCAGACTGCGGTAGCAGTGCATTAACTTGATGCACCGCCCCAGAGTGAAAGGGTCCTTCGACAACATGGAGGTGGAAAAATTGGTCAGTAAGTGGCCAAACATAATTGAAAGTGTTTACCAGGCTTCACTCGTCAGTATAATAATGAATGCCATCTGTATCACATCTGGCATCCATTTTCCATGCACTGCAATAATCCATCAGACACCAAAGGAAATGAGATTTTCACCACTTCACATTCCTGAGCTTTTACTCCATGGCCCATATGCAATTCACTTTCTCCTAGGTGAGATTTTCACACCTTGCTATAAGATGCATTTAAACCCCCAGCAAGCAAGAAAATACTCAAAATGATTTTGATAGTGCTTTTTCAAATTGTAAAATGCTAAAACGTTATTTGAAAAAAAATATATATAAAAAAATGTTATCTTCTAGGAGGTAACTCAGGAGAAAAAGTGACTTGCATATGGGCCCATACATTCAAAATTTAATAAATAAACTAAAGACAAGCTACTAGGCTTTTCACAGGTTATATTTTCCCCAATAATTATTTTAATGGATTTTTTAGTAGGAAAAATGCAGAATTTTTTTTTATCAGTTTTTGCATGGCAAGTCCCACAGTTTGGCCCCTCCCAATTCAAAGGATACCGTATTTCACTACTAGCTGGCCATGCAGCAGACCATTATCCCCAGCCTGCATGTCAGTAATGATCGGATGTGATTGCTGTTTGGGGGACAGGTCAAGTACCTCAGTGCTGTATGTATGCAGTGCTAGGCAATGGCAGAGCAATGCATCTGTAGAGAACTGGGGCCCAAAACTATCCCCTAGCAACAACTGATCGCTACAGGTGGAAGTCAAAGGTTTAACATATAAATATTACAGGGGTAAAAAAAAAAAAAAAAAAAAGATTGAAAATTTGTGATAACAGAGGCGCCAAATTAGAGTAAAAGCATCTAAAATCAGTTTAAAAGGAGGGGGGTTGGTGGATACCACCCTCAGGTATATAAAGACCAGCCAATAAGCCGTTATATATGAATAAATATAATTATAGATCTCCAGGCATGCAACGCGTTTCACGGGTCAAATGCCCGCTTCATCAGGCAATCAGTGTTGGAGACACACTACGAGACAAAAACAAAACAAAACAATCTGTACCAATGAACAATAGACAAATGTAGACCAAAAGACAAAGCATCTTTTGTAGACAACAGAAAAGATCCATGGTTCATTACCATATGCATACAAAACATAGGAAACTAGGAATTTATATACAACGGTTCTACCCCTGAAGCACTTAAGGATGTGTTACATCACGTGTACAGGAGTAGAAAACTAAAAATAAAAATAGAATAAAATAAAAATGTCTGAACGAGCTCTCAGTGTTTACAAAACATTGATGAAAACACTAGTGGATCTGTTAAGCAATTATCAAATGTGATCAAGATTCAAATAAAAAATTCAGATTCCAATAAAAATTAATGATGCATGGTATGCAGAACAATATGATACATGGTATGCAAAAATTATATGTGATTGCACCGGCCCCAAGGTTTGGTTACACTTATAGGAGAGGGGGTATGGTATTGCGTGTAATGAATTTAAACCAAACTTAGCTAAAGTGCAGAGTGCAGAAGCATAGAGCTTCTAGAAGCGTAATGATAGATAAAGAAAGGAGCTAGTGATTATTATATTACTCACCGAAGCTGTATCGATTGTCAAGCTCAGCGCCTACTGTAGAAGGTGTTGCGCGTGTTAGAGGTGTTATAAAGAGACTGAGCGCCAGCGTGGAGTGAGGTTTAACCCGGAAGAGCAGCCAGTGGCTGCTTCCGGTAACAAAGGCCGACGGGCAGGTAGCGCGATATGACGCTGACGTCATGTCGTAAATTACGCGTGTCGAGGGAGGACGCGAGCGCAAGGTCGCGTCTCCGCTCGTCACTACGCAGATGATAATGGTGCATGCGCACTAAGTAGTTTAGGACGGCGCCGCCATGTTTATATGGGCGGCTGGGCTATTCTCAGGGATATTTCCATATCGCTTGAATTAATACAATGGGACCATGGTGAACTATATGTAATTAACATATAGTTAGATTAATTGATGGAAAATGAACATTTGTGTAGGGCATTATTTTTGTTAATATGCTGCCATCTAGTGGTTAATTTTATTATGGCCGCATTACCCAAATGAGTTTAGATAGGAATACCTATAGTTTAGTCAGAATCACAAATGACAATAAAAATTAAAATTAAAATATTTACAATAAATACTGGTAGTAAAAATAAATATAAAAATAAATATTAGAAGTAAAGAATATATAAAGAAAGTTGGGGATGGGAAAAGGAGAAAGAAAAAGCTAAAGGTAAAGAAAAAGAAAAAGAAAAGGAAAAAGAGGAAAAGAAAAAGAAAAGAAATGGAAAAAGAGGGTTGGGGAGGGGATAAAAAAAAGGGAAAGGGATGAGAATGGAGATGGATTCAGAAATTACATCAAGCACATAAATCACGGGTACACATTGGTCGCTTAATTGCCATAATTAATGCCAGAGGTTTTTAAAAACAACGAAATATATTAAAACCGAGAACGGGGGAACAATAAAAGAGAGGACTGTAGTTGATAAATAGTAAATGATTCTTTTGATAATGATCGGTTAAAAAAGTTTTTCAAGTACTTCATTTAAGCCCTCAGGGGCCAAAGTTTTGAGTGTTTGAATCCAGAACATCTCTTTGTTCTTCAAGGCCTCAAAAGTATTAGTTGGTGAGTGAACAGAGTCTATTAGGGTGATGGTGAGTGAATGGGGGTCTCCCTTGTGATAAGTGCTGAAATGTTTGGAGACGCTATGTAAGGGATAATGTTTCAATAACCTCACAATGGGCTACCTCGAACTATTAAAATTCCACAACCCACACCCTTTTTCCGATAATATCGTTTTTTATAAGAGATATATCGATGATCTCATCTTTATCTGGAGGGGTGACCATATATACATTCCCAAATTCCTCGAATACCTCAATGACAACCCGGCAGGTCTCTCATTCACATTTCAACATCACCCCATCTCAATAGAATTCCTCGATCTAGTCCTTTGTTCCACTAATAATACCATAAAAACAAAAACACATTGAAGAACAAAGAGATGTTCTGGATTCAAACACTCAAAACTTTGGCCCCTGAGGGCTTAAATGAAGTACTTGAAAAACTTTTTTTAACCGATCATTATCATAAGAATCATTTACTATTTATCAACTACAGTCCTCTCTTTTATTGTTCCCCCGTTCTCGGTTTTAATATATTTCGTTGTTTTTAAAAACCTCTGGCATTAATTATGGCAATTAAGCGACCAATGTGTACCCGTGATTTATGTGCTTGATGTAATTTCTGAATCCATCTCCATTCTCATCCCTTTCCCTTTTTTTATCCCCTCCCCAACCCTCTTTTTCCATTTCTTTTCTTTTTCTTTTCCTCTTTTTCCTTTTCTTTTTCTTTTTCTTTACCTTTAGCTTTTTCTTTCTCCTTTTCCCATCCCCAACTTTCTTTATATATTCTTTACTTATAATATTTATTTCTATATTTATATTTATTTTTACTACCAGTATTTATTGTAAATATTTTAATTTTAATTTTTATTGACATTTGTGATTCTGACTAAACTATAGGTATTCCTATCTAAACTCATTTGGGTAATGCGGCCATAATAAAATTAACCACTAGATGGCAGCATATTAACAAAAATAATGCCCTACACAAATGTTCATTTTCCATCAATTAATCTAACTATATGTTGATTACATATAGTTCACCATGGTCCCATTGTATTAATTCAAGCGATATGGAAATATCCCTGAGAATAGCCCAGCCGCCCATATAAACATGGCGGCGCCGTCCTAAACTACTTAGTGCGCATGCACCATTATCATCTGCGTAGCGACGAGCGGAGACGCGACCTTGCGCTCGCGTCCTTCCTCGACACGCGTAATTTACGACATGACGTCAGCGTCATATCGCGCTACCTGCCCGTCGGCCTTTGTTACCGGAAGCAGCCACTGGCTGCTCTTCCGGGTTAAACCTCACTCCACGCTGGCGCTCAGTCTCTTTATAACACCTCTAACACGCGCAACACCTTCTACAGTAGGCGCTGAGCTTGACAATCGATACAGCTTCGGTGAGTAATATAATAATCACTAGCTCCTTTCTTTATCTATCATTACGCTTCTAGAAGCTCTATGCTTCTGCACTCTGCACTTTAGCTAAGTTTGGTTTAAATTCATTACACGCAATACCATACCCCCTCTCCTATAAGTGTAACCAAACCTTGGGGCCGGTGCAATCACATATAATTTTTGCATACCATGTATCATATTGTTCTGCATACCATGCATCATTAATTTTTATTGGAATCCGAATTTATTTGAATCTTGATCACATTTGATAATTGCTTAACAGATCCACTAGTGTTTTCATCAATGTTTTGTAAACACTGAGAGCTCGTTCAGACATTTTTATTTTATTCTATTTTTATTTTTAGTTTTCTACTCCTGTACACGTGATGTAACACATCCTTAAGTGCTTCAGGGGTAGAACCGCTGTATATAAATTCCTAGTTTCCTATGTTTTGTATGCATATGGTAATGAACCATGGATCTTTTCTGTTGTCTACAAAAGATGCTTTGTCTTTTGGTCTACATTTGTCTATTGTTCATTGGTACAGATTGTTTTGTTTTGTTTTTGTCTCGTAGTGTGTCTCCAACACTGATTGCCTGATGAAGCGGGCATTTGACCCGTGAAACGCGTTGCATGCCTGGAGATCTATAATAAATTATATTTATTCATATATAACGGCTTATTGGCTGGTCTTTATATACCTGAGGGTGGTATCCACCAACCCCCCTCCTTTTAAACTGATTTTAGATGCTTTCACTCTAATTTGGCGCCTCTGTTATCACAAATTTTCAATCTGATCCAGTCCACCCTTGGTGGAGGGGTATATCCCCATCTGTTTCCTGTCTACAGAGAGCGACTTCTTAATACCTGAGTGGGGTCAGGTTACAATTCTCCCCACCTGCACTTCCAGTGGTTGCCTTTGTGGTAACCCAGACTTGTGAGTATATTACTTGTCATTTTAATATTATTACTCAATTTTTGACATACTACACTATATTGGGCTCTCGGTTTCAATTTTTATATTTTTCCAAAAAAAAAAGTTTAAGTTAAAACTGAAGGAAAAAAAACATTTTTCTTTATTATCAGACACTGCTGATGCCAGAATGATTAGCAGTAGGGATGGTCAATGGGATGCAAATAATTTCAAGTTGATGTAGCAGCATGCACATTTTAAATATAAATGCAGCTTGAGGCCAGAAACCCACTAGGAGTGATTTTCTGAGCGATTTGTGATTTGAAAACTCTTGCTAATGTAATGCTATGGGTGTGATCTCACTTGAGCAATTTGGTTTTATAAAAAATAAATCCCCCATAGCATTGCATTAGCAAGAGCCTTTTCAAATCACTAGCAATTAGAAGTCGCTCCTAGTGGGTTTCTGGCCTCAGGCTCTGAATACACCAGTACGCTTCCATCCGCTTAAAAGTGGACATAAACATGCTCAGGCCCTTACATTGCACTGGGTTTTAAATGCATAAAAGAAAAAAAAAAAAAAAAAAAAAAACACACACAAAACACCAAGTTAAACTTGCTACAAAATCAAGTTAGAGAATTTTGCCCATTCATCCCTACATGCAATATGCTGCACCACTCAACCCCCAAAGGGAGAAAAGCAGCAGCATCCCATTCAGACCGCAGGGGAATCTTCACCTCCCCAATCTGGCAGTTTTTCACTCTGCCCTCATTGGACAAAAAATTTGCCATATGCAATGTGTGCAAACTACAGATGAGCTGAGGTTGTGAGTGACCCCCTACAAGTATGGCACCTCCAGCTACATCACCCATCTGGCCAAAAAAACCATGTTGTTTAGCATGAGGAGTTCAAGAGGCTGAAGCAAGCTGGCGCTCTCTCCCACCGCCACAGGCCACTGCTGCTGATACCACAACCTATAATCAACCCAAAACACAATTGCGGTGTCATTTTTTGGAGGTGTCTGGGCTGAAAACTGTGATGTGCCAGTTGTGTGGTTGGACTTTGGACACAATGGCTATCATTCATAAAAGCATTTCTGCATGCAGAAATGCTGAAAAAAGCTGAATTTACAGAGCACTTAGCAAAAGGTCTATTCATAAAAGCGGCTCCCGTATGATAAGCTACAATTACAGAGCAGTGCTATAAATTACCGCCTTGTGCAGGGATTATGTTAACACGTCATTACAGGTCAATTCATAAAGATTAGAGCAAGCGGTGTCAGCACGGATAATACTGCTTCCTTGGCAGAGCCGATAAGCATGCGGAGAACAGCTAAGCTAATGAGACAGACCTCCCAGGCGGCAGCAGCAGCGAGAGCAGAGCAAAAAAAGGCATTCCGGAATACCAAGGCTGTGTTTTTTTTAACCCCTTGGGTACCTGTTTTCAGATTTATTTTACATCACAACATTTTTTTTTGAAGTTCTTCTAAGCTGTGGCAATTAAATAGATTGTTTAGAAAGACTAATAGACAGATTCAGCGCAGATTCTGGGCAAACAAAGGCAGTTTTAAAAAAAAATGCACATGTAAAGGGATGCTGGGGCTGCATCTTCTATAGTAACGCTGTCTCTGGAGGCGAAAATGTATTAACTCGGCAGCTTCTAGTGTTTCCGCAAGCCTACCACCTGCCTAGAGACAGCCTAGTTCGGGAAAATACCGCAGTGCTATCACAACTGTAAACATTTTTATGAATGAGCACACAGTAGTCTAAAATACAGAATGCGGTATTTTCACGCACAGATTTTTTTTACCGCACTGCTTTTTTGAACTATAGCCAATGTGGGCTGGACAACTGCTGTCTGGAACCTAGTCCGGATGTTAAATAGGTTTTTTTTTTGTGTGCATTTTAACTCCCCACATAATCAATTAGTGTTTCTATTCAATAAAACATTATGATACATGCATCATTTACCCTAAAAAAAAATGTTGTAAAAGCAATTCAGAAGCCACTTCCGGTTTTCTATGCGGATATCCGTATAGGTCGGATATCCGCGGATAGCAAAACGTTCGGATGCGGATATCTGATCCGGATCCAGATATCTATGTATCCGGATCAATTCAGATTTTGAAAAGGGGTATCACAGCACCCCTGAAAACCAATAGAAAGTGTATTATATAAGCCGAGGGATGAGCAGCACAAACCGAATTTTATGCAATACTATGCAAAGCATGCACGCAGCACTGGAGGTCCCCAGACTCCATAAGAAATATATAAATACAGAGGGTGCTGCAGCACACAACAAGAAAACAGTGACAGGGGCTCCTGGTTATGCTTGAACGCGTTTAAGCTCACCAACTGCACCAAAGTGTCCCCAATCTGGTGAGTCCTAGTTTTTATCAGCGTTCTAGTGGGAACCATGCCAAAAGCATATATACATACATATACATATACATATACATATACAACACACAAAAACACTTAATACAGACCTGTTATCCACCACAGCAGCATATCCACCATATATACTGCTGTATAACCCACCCGCTTTCCAAAATAACACATCACCCCTCCCTCCCCCCCCCCCCCCCCAAAAAAAAAACCTTCAGGAATGCACTTCACACCAGACCAATTCCCCTGGTGGTCTGAAAGCAGATTATAGTTGAAGCTAAGACCACCTGTGTGCAGGAGGCAGGAACTCACACAATGGGCTCTATTCATAAAACTTCTGAGTCGGAAAAAATCCTGGAGGTAAAATACCGCAGCGGTATTTTACACTTCTGGGTGGTCATTCATAGAAATCTTGCCAGCTGCGATAGAGCGGAGATCTCCCGCTGAAAGCTGACGGTAAGCTGTCGGAAGGCATGCGGAAACACTTCAGCCGGCAGAGTCCCTCCGTGCACTGCTCTCTCTGGGAGGTCTGTCCCATTCACTTGTATGTAATCCGCAAAATCAGAGGAAGCGGTATTTCCCGTCCACATACCGCTTCCTCTAAACTTTATGAATGGCCATTTTGTTACTTTTTTCTAGATAAATCTAGAAAAACACTGGAGAAGGCGGAAATTTCTCGCTCTGCTGGGGGATTGTAGACTTATGCGGGAACAGCTTTTATGAATGCCCACTTTGCTAAATGGACGGGAAAATCCGCTGTTTTGAGCGGAAAACTTGCGGTAAAGTTTTATGAATAGAGCCCAATGCAGTAGTAGGGAGGGTCAATTAGATGCAAATGCTAACAAGTTGATGCAGGATCATGCAATTTTATAAGCAAATATATACAGCTTGGAAATTGGCCAGATAAATCCTGCCATGGGGATTGTCCATTTTCAAGATACATACATTTGCATGTAAATTTTGCATAATACTGCACCAGCATGCTATCATTTGCATTTCATTGCCGATCCCTAGTCAGGGACTCTATAACAAATACTGACTATATTTTAAATGGTCAAATTCTAAGCAGCAAAAAATTGCCTCCAATCAATATAAAATTGACATCAACACAAAATTGTTACCATTTCATTGACCAGGGGCATTGCTAGGACCCTGGGAGATCTGGGGCACCAGGCCAGAGTCAAGCTGTGACACGTGTTCCCACATAGAAATACCATAAACAGGCAGCATTTTACAATAATGGCAGAGCTTCTGTGTTGGACTGGGTGTTGTGCTCGGCTGGCCTGCTGGTGATATTGTGCTGGCTGGACTGGCAGTGATAGGAGCAGTGCTGGCTTAAAGGGGAACTGAAGAGAGAGGTATATGGAGGCTGTCATGTTTATTTCCTTTTAGACAATACCAGTTGCCTGGCAGGCCTGCTGATCCTCTGCCTCTAATACTATTAGCCATAGCCCCTGAACAAGCATGCAGCAGATCAGGTGTTTCAGTGGTTCAGACTTATAAGTCTGATCTGACAAGACTAGCTGCATACTTGTTTCTGGTTTTAATCAGATACTACTGCAGAGAAATAGACCAGCAGGGCTGCCAGGCAACTGGTATTGATTAAAAGGAAATAAACATGACAGCCTCCATATACCTCTCTCTTCAGTTCCCCTTTAACAAGCTTGTGGAACTGTGCTGCCTTGCTTAACCTCCCTGGCGTTCTATTAAAATCGCCAGGGAGGCTGTGGGAGGGTTTTTTTTAAATTAAAAAAAAACTGTTTCATGCAGCCAACTGAAAGTTGGTTGCATGAAAGCCCACTAGAGGGCGCTCCGGAGGCGTTCTTCCGATCGCCTCCGGCGCCCAGAATAAACAAGGAAGGCCGCAATGAGCAGCCTTCCTTGTTTTGCTTACATCGTCGCCATAGCGACGAGCGGAGTGACGTCATGAACGTCAGCCGACGTCCTGACGTCAGCCGCCTCCGATCCAGCCCTTAGCGCTGGCCGGAACTATTTGTTCCGGCTGCACAGGGCTCGGGCGGCTGGGGGGACCCTCTTACGCTGCAACTCGCAGCGGATCGCCGCAGAGCGGCGGCGATCAGGCAGCACACGCGGCTGGCAAAGTGCCGGCTGCGTGTGCTGCTCTTTATTTTACGGAAATCGGCCCAGCAGGGCCTGAGCGGCGACCTCCGGCGGTAATGGACGTGTATACTCGTCCATACCGCCAAGGAGGTTAACCACTTGCCGACCGCACACTCATACCGTGCGGCGGCAAAGTGGTAGCTGGAGGACCAGCGACGCAGATCTGCGTCGCCAGGTGCCACCCTAATTAATCAGGAAAGGCCACTCGCGCGAGCGGCCATTTCCTGTTAGATCACGGAGCGGGTCTCTGTGAATAGCCTAGACTAAATGTAAACGTAGGAGACATTTGTCTCCTTTGTTTACATTGTACGGCGCTGTTGCGCAGCAGCGCTGTAAGGCAGATCGGCGATCCCCAGCCAATCAGCGGCCGGGGATCGCCGCCATGTGACAGGGGACAGCCTGTCACTGGCTGCACAGGATGGATAGCGTCCTGTGCAGCCCAGATCATCAGGGGTGAGAGGGAGGAGAGGGAGGGGGGAATTTCGTCGCGGAGGGGGGCTTTGAGGTGCCCCCCCCCCGCAACATGCCAGCCAGGAGGAGCGATCAGACCCCCCTGCACATCATCCCCATAGGGGGGGGGGAAGGGGGGCGATCTGATAGCTCTGCATGCCAGCTGATCTGTGCTGGGGGCTGCAGAGCCCACCCAGCACAGATCACAAAAAATAGCGCTGGTCCTTAAGGGGGGGGGGGGGTAAAGGCTGGGTCATCAAGTGGTTAATGAGCTGGTGATGCGGACTGTGTTGTGTCAGCTGGCTGAGTGACCAACTGATGCTATGCTGTGTGAGGCCCAGTGCACACCAAAACCGCTAGCAGATCCACAAACCGCTAGCGTTTTTTGGTGCGGATTGCAGAGATTATGCGTAGACAACCGGCCACAGAAGCACCATTGGGGCTGCACACAGTCAGGTATACACAGGGGAACATGACTGAGCCCAGTCACAGCTTTAAAAGGAACCTAAACTGAGAAGTATATGGATTTTTCCTTTAAAAATAATACCAGTTGCTCGACTCCCCCGCTGATCCTGTGTCTCTAATACTTTTAGCCACAGCCCCTGAACAGACATGCAGATCAGGTGCTCTGACTGAAGTCAGACTGGATTAGCACCATGCTTGTTTCAGGTGTGTGATTCAGCCACTACTGCAGCAAAAGAAAAAAAAAAAAAAAAAGGATCATCAGGAGTGCCAAGCAACTGGTATTGTTTAAAAGGAAGCATCCATATCCCTCAGTTAAGGTTCCGTTAACCTCCCTGGCGTTCTATTAAGATCGCCAGGGCGGCTGCGGGAGGGTTTTTTTTAAATTAAAAAAAAAAAAAACTGTTTCATGCAGCCAACTGAAAGTTGGCTGCATGAAAGCCCACTAGAGGGCGCTCCGGAAGCGTCATTCTGATCGCCTCCGGCGACCAGAATAAACAAGGAAGGCCGCATTGAGCAGCCTTCCTTGTTTTGCTTACATCGTCGCCATAGCGACGAGCGGAGTGACGTCATGGACGTCAGCCGACGTCCTGACGTCAGCCGCCTCCGATCCAGCCCTTAGCGCTGGCCGGAACTTTTGTTTCCCGGCTGCGCAGGGCTCGGGCGGCTGGGGGGACCCGCTTTCGCCGCTGCTCGCGGCGGATCGCCGCAGAGCGGCGGCGATCAGGCAGCACACGCGGCTGGCAAAGTGCCGGCTGCGTGTGCTGCTTTTTATTTTGCAAAAATCGGCCCAGCAGGGCCTGAGCGGCGACCTCCGGCGGTGATGGACAGATATATTCGTCCATACCGCTGAGGAGGTTAAACCAGGCCAGCCAGCGGAGGAACGGAGCAGCCCTGGAGGATGGCGAGGGAGCCCACAGGGGGCTGGAGGAAGTGCCAAGTATAAATGCTTGTACACTTTAACCACTTGACCCTATCTGGACGGATATATCAGTCCAGATAGACTGTGCTGCTCCTGCAGCGTGGTGCGCGCAATCGGGCGCGCTCCCGCTGCCTGCCGCTAGCCCCCCAATCAGTGAATGGGAATATAATTCCCATTCACCGATCTAAGCCCCCCAGAGAAATACCGACGCTTTCTAAGCAGAGAGTGCTGTATTTTTGCCCGGAAAAAAATGTACAGCCTCCTAATAGTTCCTGGCAGCGTGATCATACGCTCCAGGAACTTTTTTTTACTGTGGTCATCTTGTGGCCAAATAGTAAACTGCACCCACATACATTTTTTAAATAAAGAATTACATTATATTACATCTAAAAATAGCCATTTACCTCCCAAACTAATATCACCCACATACATTTAATTAAAAAAAATAAAAAAATTACAATTAAAAGAAAACAAATAGTTACCTAAGGGTCTAAACTTTTTAAATATACATGTTAAGAGAGCATCTTATTCATTTTTTTTTTTTTTAAATTATAAAGCTTGTAAATAGTGATGAACGCAAATTGAAAAAATGCACCTTTATTTCTAAATAAAATATCGGTGCCATAAATTGTGATAGGGACATCATTTAAAAGGCGTAATAAGCGGGACAAATATGCAAAAAAAAAATACATGGGTTTTAATTCTGGTAGCATGTATTAATTTTAAACTACAAATGCCAAAAACTGAGAAATAATGATTTTTTTCCATTTCTTTCTTAATCTTCCTGTTAAAATGGATTTAGAAAAAAAATAATTCTTAGCAAAATGTACTACCTACAGAAAGCCTAATTAGTGGCGGAAAAAACAAGATATAGATCAATTGTGATTAGTAGCGATAAAGTTATTGGCGAATGAATGGGAGGTGAACGTTGCTCGGATGCATGAGAGCAGTGGCGGACACAGCCAGCGTTGGGCCCCTGTGCAAAATTGCAATTGTGGGACCCTACGACGCCGCGGCAAAGATGGGTGTGGCTACAACCTGCGGCGCATGGAGGCGCTATTCCTGACACTACAGACCCTCTGTTGACCCCTTGTTTGCCTGATGAAGCAGGCTTGACCTGCGAAACGCGTTGCATTTCCTCTTGGGGTATCGTATAATAAATGTGTTTATTTGTATAACAATAGGACGTCTGTTTGTTTTTGGAGGCAAGCCCACCACTTCCTCCAGACAATTTTTAAAATTTTTATGAATTTTTATCCTGCTGGCGCCTCTGTACTACATACAAATCCATTACGTCCACTCCTGGTGGATGGGAGTGCTACCTCCTTTTCTCAAATCTACAGAGAGCGACTTCTTAGCCCTGAGTGAGGACAGGCTTTATCTCCTCACCTGCCTTTATAGTGGTTACCTGGACGGTAACCCATGTTTGTGAGTATAATCTTTCTCACTTTATCTTTTTATCAAACATTCCTGACATACTACACTATATTGGGCTCTCGGTTTTCCGTTTTACTGCGGCGCATGGAGCGCGCCGCGGCAAAAAACAGGTGTGGACAGAACCTGCGGCGCCTAGCGCCGTGGCAAAAAATGGGCGTGGCAATGACCGGATGAGGGCGGAGCTAACTATTTTAAAGCGAACCCGGGGTGAGGGTTTATTTCCTTTTAAACAATACTAGTTGCCTGGCGGCCCTGCTGATCTATTTGGCTGCAGTAATAAACTGAATTACACCAGCAACAAGCATGCAGCTAATCTTCTCAGTTCTGACAATATTGTCAGAAACCCCTGACCTGCTGTATGCTTGTTCAGGGTCTATGGTTGAAAGAATAAGAGGCAGAGGACCAGCACGGCAGCCAGGCAACTGGTATTGCTTAAAAGGAGAGAAACATGGCAGCCTCAAGATTATTCTCACCTCAGGTTCCCTTGAAAAGTGCAACGCAAAGACAGTGGGCCCAAGTTTTGGTGACCCTTTCCCCAGAAAATTCACATAATTGTGCAGGTTTTCTCAAGAAAATACACATGTCGGCAGATATGGCCAGAAAATACGTGCAATCAAGTCGGCAGATATGGCCAGAAAATACGTGCAATCAAGTCGGCAGATATGGCCAGAAAATACGTGCAATCAAGTCGGCAGATATGGCCAGAAAATACGTGCAATCAAGTCGGCAGATATGGCCAGAAAATACGTGCAATCATGTTGGCAGATATGGCCAGAAAATACGTGCAATCATGTCGGCAGATTTGCGCAGAAAATACATGCAATGTGGCAGACCTGCCCAGAACATACACCTGCTAATATAAATAAAAAAACAAAAACATTTACTCACCTGCAGCAGCAGACCTCCTGTCCCAGCCTCCATCCGGCGCGCAGCTCCCATGGGTGGTTGGGTGGATAGGTAGCCTGCATTTGGATAGGTAGCCTGGTGGGTGGGTAGGTAGGCAGCCTAGTGGGTGGGTAGGTAGCTCTTAGCCGGGTGGGTAGGTAGCCTGGTGGGTGGGTAGTTACCCGGGTGGGTGGCTGGTTAGCTGGGTGGGTAGGTAGCCTGGTGGGTAGGTAGCCGGGTGGGTAGGTAGCCTGGTGGGTGGCCCTTAGCCGGGTGGGTAGGTAGCCTGGTGGGTAGGTGGGTGGATAGGTAGCCCTTAGCCGGGTGGGTAGGTAGCCTGGTGGGTGGGTAGGTAGCCTGGTGGGTAGGTAGCCTGGTAGGTAGGTAGCCTGGTGGGTAGGTAGGTAGGTAGCCTGGTGGGTGAGTGGGTAGCCAGGTGGGT
Source organism: Hyperolius riggenbachi (assembly GCF_040937935.1). Classification (NCBI taxonomy): domain Eukaryota; kingdom Metazoa; phylum Chordata; class Amphibia; order Anura; family Hyperoliidae; genus Hyperolius; species Hyperolius riggenbachi. Next base: position 92,261,440 of record NC_090653.1, on the reverse strand, counting down.
AGGTAGCCTGGTGGGTGGGTTGGTAACTAGCCCAGTGGGTGGGTGGGTTGGGTAGGTAGGTAGGCAGCCTGGTGGGTGGGTAGCCAGGTGGGTAGGTAGCCTGGTGGGTGGGTTGGTAACTAGCCCAGTGGGTGGGTGGGTGGGTTGGGTAGGTAGGTAGGCAGCCTGGTGAGTGGGTAGCCAGGTGGGTAGGTAGCCTGGTGGGTGGGTTGGTAACTAGCCCAGTGGGTGGGTGGGTTGGGTAGGTAGGTAGGCAGCCTGGTGGGTGGGTAGCCAGGTGGGTAGGTAGCCTGGTAGGTGGGTTGGTAACTAGCCCGGTAGGTAGGTAGCCGGGTGGGTAGTTAGGTAGCTGGGTGGGTAGGTAGGTAGGTAGGAAGGAAGCCTCGTGCGGCGGTACGGCCGTATGTCCACCACTGCATGATATTTTCCACGCTGTAGGCTGAAGTGGTTAAAGTAGTGATGATCAATGAGATGCAAATATTTGAGTTCATGCAGATTTATGCAGAGCTGTGGAGTAGGTACAAAAGTCATCCAACTCTGACTCCTCAGTTTAGTGAAACCAACAATTCCAGGTACCAAAATTGCTTCAATTGACTTCGGCTCCACAGCTCAGGATGTATGTAAATTTGTATGCAAATATATTCAGCTTGAAATTTTGACCAGTCAAGTCCCACACAGGTTCAATTGATTGGTTCATTTTCAAGCTGCATATATTTGCATAAACATTTAGACAAATACGCATGAACTTATTTGTGTTTAATTGACTCATTTGTGTTTTATTCAGAAAGCACTACTGCATTTATTAATGCTCAAAACAGCACATTTTTCTGATCACCTTCCTAAAATACAATTCACTAAACTTGTTACCACAAAAAAAAAAAAAAAAAACAGTTCCCGACTAGTGAGGCCAATTACCGACTTATGCCGTAATTACGCCGGGAAATGTCAAGAAATATCAATTCACAATGATTTGCACACTTCATTTAGGGCTCGTTTCCACTATAGCGAATCCGCATGCAGGCACCGCATGCGGATTCGCATAGGCAATACAAGTGGATGGGATTGTTTCCACTTGTGCGTCGTGCGGGTGCGTTTTGGTGTGCGGGGGAAATCTGCACGGCAGAGCCGTCAGATTTCGCATGCAGCTGGAATGCGTGCAAATTGCCCGCAATGCTTTTAATAGGGAAATCGCATGTGGCTTTGTCATGCGCTTTTCCCCGCGATTTCGCATGTAATGTTATGGAAATTTACACAGGCAGTGACATGGTTAAATTTGCCTGCTTCTTAGCCATGCGAAATCGCATGCGAAATCGCAGGAAAACCAGCAAGCGGAAACGCATCCGCATTCGATTTCGTCCGCGGTGGAATCCAGGCGATTCCTCATCACAACAGTGGAAACGAGCCCTTACCGGACAAAAGCGTTTGGTAATTTTCTCCAGCCCACAGCAGCCGACAACCTGTTCTCCTCATGCTGTCTCTGAGCAGTAACTTGACAGACAGCTGCCCTTTGGGGAGAACTTGGCAGCCAATAGGGAGAGCCACACAGCCTGCTTCTCATGCTAATTGGATGCAATAGGTATGCAGGTGGGACTTTCAGTGTATCAATGCAGAGACAAGCTACAACTCTGCCGGCATCCCTTTAGATGTGCATATTTGTATTTTAGCACATAGAAGAGCTCCCCCTGGTGGCTCCAGCACATCTAAAGGGATGACAGGCGGCACAGTCTGGGAAACCTCTGAGTCACACACACAGTCCCCTGCCTGCTGCCCTGCTAGAAGGCTGGTAAGTGAAACTTACTGACCAGGCTTAGTGGATTGAGGCAGTTTGTTCGGTAAATTACCAAACTTCTGCCTCATGGGAGAAAACTTTTGTGAATTTGGAATAAAAAAAAAAAGTGTAAAATACCGCATGAGGTATTTTATCTCCATTTTTTTTTTCTTTCCGAACTGCTTATTGTGAATAGAGCCCATTGAGCACTAATTCATAAAAAAGGTAAACCTTTATTTTCTTGCAAACAGAATTGCCATGAGTGAGGTTCCTAACTTAGTATGCTTTGGGGTGGGGGTGTTAAGGGCAGCACCATGACTTACATACTGGGGGCTACTTCAAAGAATCCTGCAGTAGAGTACACTCCCAGCCACAATGCATGCCAGCAGATGCATGCCGCAATGTATACTGGGAGCTGTAGTATGCAGTGCGGCCAGGAGCACACTCTACAGTGGGATTCTTTTAGGTGCGGCAAGCTGCAGCTGGCAATCATCACAGGGACAAGGGGCTACACAAGCAGCCTCCAGGTAAGAAATGGTGCTCCCCAACCCCCATTAGCATACCAAGTTCCAAATCTCCCTTATAGAGAGGTTCAAGGTACTTATCCGTTAGCCGGGCGCATCCGGCAGGTGGCGCTAATTACTATTCCCCCTCCAGGCCGACATGGATAGTAGGGAAAGATGTAACTCTGGTGGAGTTTTGTCGCCACCTAGAGGATGCGCCCGGCTAACGGATAAGTACCAGGTTCAATTTGGTACAAAAATTCTGCAGGTGCACAGGTGTTTCTACAGGAAACATGAGGCAAATGAAATCAATGTAGCTTTACTTACCTTGGGCTTTCTGCAGCTCCTAGAAGTCTGTGTCCCTCGCAGCAGTTCTGCTGTCACCCATTCTTCTGTTGTCCACTGTGGCTGGGAGTGTTCTGCGCAGTAGTACTGCACTTGTGCAGAATGCTCCCAGGCACGAGAACTCAGGAAAACACGCACACACCCGTGCTTGCACAAAAGCCACTGCTGAAGGGGACAAAGGAAGAATGGGTGGCAGCAGAACTGCAGGGAGGACTACACAAGACTTCTAGTCCTGGAGGAGGCTCCAGGTAAGTAAAGCTAAACTGATTTAAAGGAGGAACTGTAGTGAAAATAACAATTACTTATTGTTTACGATATTCATCTATTGATTATTTAGCAAGTGGTTTCCAAATGTAAAATCTTTCCTCTCCCTGATTTACATTCTGAAATATATTCCTGGTGGTGAGTGACATCTTTAGTTCTGCCAGGTGATCTGCGTGGAATGTTCATTACTGAGTTCTATGCACAGAGGAAGATATTGCTTGCTTGTTGGTTGGAAAAAGCCACAATTTCCCACAATGCAATGTGGGTCAAAGACAGCAAACTGTCAGGACATCACACTATGGGAGGGGTTACACCACAATGGCCTCTATTCATAAAGCATTCCCGCATGCTTACCGCTGGAAACAGCTGATTTTACCGACCATTTAGCAAAGTGTTCATTCACAAAAGCTGTTCCCGCATGAAAATTGACATTCCTGAGCAGTGTGGGAAATTACCGCCTTGTTGAGAGATCACAACACATGTCACTGAAGGTTAATCATAAAGATTAGAGCAGGTGGAATGTGAGCGGAGAAACCCACTGTTTAGATAAGACGATAAGCCAGCAGTAACAGCCAAGATTACAGGCAAGCTAATGGAGAGCCATACCTCCCAAGCAGCTGCAGTGAAAGCAGAATTAAAACTGCACCCCAGAATACCAAGGCTGTGTTTTTTAACCCCTTGGATACCTGTTTTCAGATAAATTTCACATCAGAAAGCCTGCATGTGTAACATTTCTGGAACTTCTTCTAAGCTGTGGCAATTAAATAGATTGTTTAGAAAGACTAATATACAGATTCAGAGAGGATTCAGGGCAAACAGAGGCATTTTTAAAAAGCATGCACATCTAAAGGGATGCTGGGGCTGCCTCCTTTATAGTAACTGTCTCTGCAGGAGAAAATGTATCAACTCAGCCAGCAAATGTATCAACTCAGCAGTACTGCCAGTTTAGGCCCCGTTCACACTGCACGCGTTTCCAGCCGCATTTTGGAAACGCGTGCAGGTGGCCGACACGCATGACATCAGACATTGCATAGAGTGCAATGTCTGATGTTCACACTGCATGCGTTCCGGACCTGTGCGGTCCGGGAACGCATGCTGCACGCATTTTTTGTAAAAACGCGTGGCTGTCCCATTCACTTTTCAGTGATGGGATCAGCCACGCAACGCATACAAACGCGGATGGCGTGCGTTCGTACGCGTTGCGGTCCGCATGCGTTGCAGTCCGCGTTCTGCAGTCTGAACGGGGCCTTAGTGCTGGAATTCCCCGACCTATTATTGCAAGTGTAAACTTTTTATGAATTAGCACACAAAAGTCTAAAATACCGATGCAGTGTTTTCCCTCCAAATGTTTTATGAATAGAGCCCAATATCCACCATACAGACCCTCCTGATGATCTATTTGAGAAAAGGTAGATATTGCTTGTGGGAAAGGGGGCATCAGCTACTTACTGGGATGTAGATAAATCCCTGATGTAAAAGGAAGCCAAGGTGTAAGACCTATGGAAGCTGATATGCATTTCCTTTTAAACAATACCAGTTGCCTGTGCCTGGCAGTCCTACTGAGAATTCTGGTCAGTTGGGTCTAAATCACCGGAGCAGTGCTTTTCAGCGCTGCTAGCTTTGGGCGCAGCCAGCGCCGCCATAGACTGTAATGGGAATCAGTCTATAGCGGCGCTCAGTGAGGAAGGTCGGCTCCGTCAGAAGACGGAGCCGAAGTTGTTTAAAAAACACAATAATTCGGCCTCCAGCAATCGCTGGAAGCCGAATTATTTCATTCCCCCACTATCCATGGCGGCCTGGAGGGGGAATAGTAATTAAAACGCCCCGGACTTGTGCAGAAGCAGGACCAGCCATTTAACAGCTGGATCCTGCGCCCAAGTCTACCAGCGCCGTATTCAAATGTACGCCTAAATCACACACAGAACAAGCATGCAGCTAATCCTGTCAGATTTGTCATAGACATCTGATCAGCATATGCTTGTTCAGGGTCTATGGCTGAAAGTATTAGAGGCAGAGGATCAGCAGGACAGCCAGGCAAATCTGAATTATTTCAAAGGAAACAAACATGTCAGCCACCATATCCCTCTCACCTTGGGTACCCTTTAACACTCCTTTTTAATTCACCTCCCATATATCATTTAAAGGAGGACAACTGTTACAAGAGATTAAGAGAGATTATGGAGGCTGTCATATGCATCTCCTTTTAAAAAAAAATGCCAGTTGCCTGGCAGTCCTGCTGGTCTATTTGGTTGCAGTAATGCATGAATCACACCAGAAACAAGCATGCAGCTAATCTTGTTAGAACACTCAGAACCACCTGACATGCTGCAAGCTTGTTCAGGGTCTATAGCTAAAAATATTACAGGCAGGTGATTGGCAGGATAGCCAGGAAACTGGTATTGCTTAAAAGGAAATAAATATGGCAGCCTCCATATACCTCTCACCTCAGGTATCCTTTTAAGCTGTGCTGGTGGCTACTCTTGCTGTGCTAAGCTAGCTGACACAAGCCCAGTCCTAATGCAGTTGGCCACTTACCTACACTTTTAAACTCAGCTCTCCTCTCCCTGCTACACACTGCCTCTCCCCACATCTCCATGTGTGATGGGGGGCTGCTGCTGTGTGATGGGGCAGCTGTGTCTGCGGCATGACGGGAGGGCAGCTGCGGCTGCTGTGTGATGGGGAGGGGGCAGATGCAGCTTCTGTGTGACCAGGGGAGGCAGCTGCGGCTGCTGTGTGATGGGGAAGGGGGCAGATGCGGCTTCTGTGTGACCGGGGGAGGCAGCTGCAGCGTGACTGGGGGCAGCTGCTTATGGCTGTGTGATGGGGGTGCAGATACGGCTTCTGTGTGATAGGGGCTGCTGCTGGCTGAGGGCTACTGGGTGCTGCTGGCTGAGGGCTACTGGGTGCTGCTGGCTGTGTGCTGGGGGCTGCTGGCTGTGCATGCACAATCTGTGTCCCTCTCCCTCCCTCTGGCAGAGAGTATGTGAGCCCAGCGAGTTAGGCCTCCTTTCCACAGACCGCTGATAGGCAGTGAAATGCCTCTCAAACTCTCTCAACTGCTCACTTCTGCCTGGTAACTGCTTGCTGAGGCATGAGGCTAGCTTCTGCTGCTGGCCCTCCTGGAGCAGGCATAAGATGGGAGGTACAGGGAAGACAGGCAGCACGCTGTGGGATTCCACACCAAAGGAATCCATTTCAAACAAGTTAAGTGCAGGAGGCAGAGCTATTCAAGCTTTTTCCTATCTCCCTCCATTTGACATCAAATCCACGCCCCCTGTCAGTGATTGGCCAAGGAGGCAGTGGAATTTATTGTGACAGGTTCAGCCTCAGCCCATAGTGATAGCTGTAGGCTGATGCTAGTGCCAAGCCCCGCCCACAACATGTTGCAATATGAGTTCCCTGCTGTGCAAGACAGTCCCGCCCCTCAGTTTAGCCAGCCAGTTACTGCAACCCAGCCTCAGCCTTTGTCCCTCCCCTTGGCCAATGGCCAATAATCTCTCCAGTTTTTGCCCCGTGAGGATGTGGTAACGTAAGGATGGTTATGTGAGTGGCTGACTGCAGGAGCATTTCCCAGCATTGCAGAGGCTAGATTGGATGGCTAAGGAAGCCTTGTATAGACAATGGGCTCTATTCTCAATGACTTCCCGCATGCGGTAAAGCACATGCGAGAAGTTTGCGACCAAAATACCGTCAAGTTGAGATTCTCAAAATGTTCCGCATGTTTTTTCCGCATGCGGAAATAGTGCGGTAAAAGTGCGGGATTCACGCGGAAAAATTTCCGCAAAAGTCGGTATTTTCCACAATAAAAAATCAATTCTCAAAAATGTTCAGGCGCATCATTTCGTCGTTATTTACCGATTTTTTTTTTTATCACCTACAAATAGTAGGTGATATATTCCGCATCCATTGACTTTAATGAAGTGTGGAGCACCAAGCACAGCACTCAAGGCTCCAGACTCCATTTAAGTCAATGGGAAGCAAAATATCTCCCCAAGTACTAGTAGGTGATAAAAATTCGGTAGTTAAGTCAGAAATAAGGCGCCTCTTTTTTTTGTGAGTTTGGATTTTTTTGCGGAAACGACCGACTTTTGCGGACTTTTACCGCATTTTTTACGCATGTAGGTAATTAATGCGTAAAATTTTACACATGCGGTAAATTTCGTGCATAAACATTTGTGAATGTTAAGATGTTTTTTTTTCAGTCGGGAATTTACCGCAAGTGCATTTCCGCATGCGGAAAATCATTGAGAATAGAGCCCAATGTTCTCTTTGCTGCAGCTCACATTTCAATGGCAGCCCTGACAATAGACGGCTGCAGCTGGGATATCACACACACAGAACCTGTAACTTCAAAAATGTCCCCGGGGGGTACTTACCTCGGGAGGGGGAAGCCTCTGGATCCTATCGAGGCTCTCCCTGTCCTCCATCCCACAGTGGCTGCGCTGGGCACCCAAAACCACAAGTAAAGTCGGCTGTGGCAATATTAACCTTCCCCAGCGAAGGCGCAGTAGCGGCTCTCTGCTCAGGATCAGGTGGAAATAGCCGATCCTGATCGGGACCACTCTACTGTGCAAGCGAATTGCGCCTGTGCAGTAGAGCAGATCCGATTGGGATTGACTATTTCTGAATGACCCTGAGCTTAGAGCCGCTACTGAGCTGGAGCCGGGAAGGTAAATATTTACATGGCTGCTGTTCGGGGACTGCTAGCACTGCGAACGTGGGATGGAGGAGGATGGGGAAGCCTCAATAGGATCCAGAGGCTTCCCCCTCCCATGGTAAGTACCCCCAGGAAACATTTTTTTAAAGTTACAGGTCCTCTTTAAGGTGTCCATACATCAAGCAGTGATGGGCAGATTTGACCAAGGGATAGATCGCTCTCTGATCAGAGAGAGATCCATCAGCTGCCCATACACCACAGGCCGATTCCCAATCAATTTCATCCTAAAATCTTTTGGAAATTGACCCAGTGCGCAGCCTTGCCACTGTTCCCTAGTGTTCATGTGTGCATTTCTACATTACCTGTCCTGTGTCGCAGTACCCATCCAGCGTCCCAATCAGCCGCTCTTTCATCACACATGCTGATGGCATATATGGGGCTGAGGGAAAAGGGGCAGGACACCGTGACACGGGACAGGTAATGTATAAACGCACACGTACATTTTTACACTGTGGAAACAGCTCCGGGGGTTTCATCACTCTTTGTTACTGCCGCGCACCTGATCAAGAAAGTCGGCCCTACACCTTGCAGCTTGTCTGACCAATTCATGCACCAGGACAAAATTGATCGCATCGTCGATCGGGCGTGCACTTGGCAGCACCGATTTCCGTCCGATTTGATTAAAATCGAATCGGATGATCGATTGGCCATCAAGTCCCCTAATGTATGGCCACCTTTATGGATTATCCGTAAATATATCAACCACCTACTGCAGACTTCCCATACCACTACTTCGCCCCTTGACCCCATCCCTTCTGATTTACTCCAGCCTCACTTCACGGAATTGGCCCCAGTCCTCACTACCCTGTTCAACCTCTCCCTATCCACAGGCACCTTCCCCTCAGACTTCAAGCAGGCCACTGTACTACCCCTGCTCAAGAAACCCTCCCTCGACCCCTCGCTACCCTCCAACTACCGTCCTATCTCCCTCCTCTCCTTTGCCTCAAAACTCCTGGAGCGTCTGGTTCACAAACGCCTGACCCAGTACCTCAATGCCAACTCAATCCTAGACCCACTGCAATCTGGATTTCGGCCTGCCCACTCAACCGAAACTGCTCTCACCAAAGTGGTCAATGACCTTGCCTTAGCTAAAGCTGAAGGTAAATACTCCATTCTCCTCCTCCTCGACCTTTCAGCAGCTTTCGACACAGTAGATCATCCCCTACTCCTCCAGTCCCTCCAGTCCTTGGGCATTCACGATCTCGCCCTGTCCTGGCTTTCATCCTACCTCTCCAACCGCTCCTTCACGACCGCCTTCAATGAGTCCTCGTCCACCCCCAACCACCTCTCGGTGGGAGTCCCCCAAGGTTCGGTCCTTGGCCCCCTACTGTTCACCCTATACACATCCTCCATTGGCAAGGTTATCTCCTCCATGGGTTTTAACTATCATCTGTATGCAGATGACACCCAGATCTACCTCCACACCCCTGACATATCCACCACTACCATGGACAAGGTCTCCTCCTGCCTATCAGCCATCTCCTCCTGGATGTCCGCTAGGTTTCTGAAAATAAATCTAGACAAAACGGAATTTATGATCTTCCCACCCCGGGCCATCCATAAACCTCCCAGATGTGCATGTCACTGTTAACCACACTACCATTCGCCCTACCTCTCAAGCCCGTTGTCTGGGTGTCACCCTGGACTCCGCACTCTCCTTCACTTCCCACATCCAAATCCTCACAAAGTCCTGCAACTTCCACCTTCGTAACATCTGTAAGACTCGCCCTTTCCTGACCTCTGCCACCACCAAACTCCTCATCCATGCCCTCATAATTTCCCGCCTTGACTACTGCAATGCCCTGCTGTCTGGTCTCCCTATGACCCGAACAGCCCCACTGCAGTCCATCATGAATGCGGCAGCCAGAATTATCCACTGCTCCCATCGCTCCACCACGGCAGATCCCCTCCTAGAATCCCTCCACTGGCTTCCTATCCAGTCCAGAATCAAATTCAAGATATTGTGTCTGACCTACAAATCTGTCCACAAAACCTGTCCAACCTACATTTCCGATCTTACTCAGAGGTACACACCTAGCCGCTCACTCTGCTCTTCCAATGAACTTCGCCTAACCGCCCCCCGCATCACCCAGTCCCATGCACGCCTCCAGGACTTCTCAAGAGCTGCTCCAACACTATGGAACTCCCTACCTCCACCCATTAGGGCAGCCCCCTCCTTCAACATCTTCAAGAAAGCCCTCAAAACTCACCTTTTCACTCTGGCCTACTACCCCTCACAAGTGCTCTAAACCCACAGCTGAACTCTGGTCCCCTACCATTCGTGTCCCTACCTCTCCCTCTAGATTGTAAGCCTTTGGGCAGGGTCCTCCTCCTTTTGTGTCCTACCTGATCATGCACCTCCATTACTGTAAACCCATGCTATGCATCTGAGTGAACCTAACTTGCCTAATCTCCATGCTCAATCCAGTGACTGACTAAGCATTACCTTGTACTCATACTGTGCTGTGTGATCTGTTTTTCTATTATTCCTGTATTGTCATATTGCTGTATGTCACCCCTAAATATTGTCTGTAACCTAAATTAATGTTCAGCGCTGCGTAATATGTTGGCGCTTTATAAATATAATAATAATAATAATAATAATATATGGTAACATTTGTAACAGTCATGGATCCATTGTTAAAACTGTTGTAGTCACATTTTTTATTTGGTTTATTTTGGAGCGAAACCGTTGCTCGATTATGTGTATGTTGGAGGGAATCTGCCAGATTACGTGCATTTTGTGTGAAATGCTGTCAGATTATGTGTATTTGGGGGGGGGGAACACTATGGCGGTGCTCAAACTTCCTCTTACATGGCTGCTAAGGTCATGTATGTTTGGTACCACTCATGACCGTGCCCATGTTCTTTTGCGTTGCCACACCCATTTTGCAGCTGCATGGGGTGTGTGTCAGTAAAAATTATTATTTGTCAGCATGATTTTCTTGATCGTGAGTGGTGTAAGCTTCTGATCAATTTTTTTTTTTTAAATTGTATTGTGCGCGGTAGATTGACAATTTTGGGTTCTTTTCCGTTAGCCGGGTGCATCCTCTAGGTGGCGATAGAACTCCAGCAGAGTTACATCTTTCCCTACTATCCATGGCGGCCTGGAGGGGGAATAGTAATTATCGCCACCTAGAGGATACACCCAGCTAACGGATAAGTACCCAATCTTGTAATGTAGAGACACGACCAATTTTTTTTCAGAGTTTTCAATCGTTTTTTTTCCATAATTCGGGAAAAATTTAACACAGGTGTGGTACATTGTTCTAATTTTTAGAATGTTACAATCAATCAGAAAAATTGTATGTAAATCTTCAATTAAAAAGAAATATATATAAAAAAAAAAATTGTATGGTGTGTGTGGCCACCTTAAGTGTGAACGAGTCCATTGATTAACATTGGTTCTCGGTTAAAATGTGTATTCCTATGCAGAAAACGTGCATGACAACAGAAAAAAAAATGTGCTCCGCTTCATGCAGTGCTAGTGTCAATGTCCACACTTGTGTCATCAGGACAGGAAATGCAAACCATTTCTCACATGCCATTTTTCAAACAATAAGTATGTTTGCATTATAATTGTGTCCGTTTTTTTTTTCACAGTAGCAATCATTGTCAATGAAAAATTGCATTGCTGAATCAGAGATGCTTCCTAAAATCGAGGACAGCACATAGAAATGTATTATTGACGTTTTTGCATGTGCTTTAAGCCTGGTACATACTTTCAATTACAATTGACCAATCACTGACCAATTTCAGTGACCAATTTTCATGTATGAGAGTCAACAGATATTGAATACTATGAGCAAATTGTGTAGGGGAACTTATACTACATGGAAGTGGTAATATTGGTCAGTGATTGGCCAATTATAATTGAAAGCGTGTACAAGGCTTAAGGCCTCGTTCACACTACAAATTGCCAGAGCTATCGCAAGTGCTGTCAGCCGATTTATACTGTGATTTTTTTTATTACAGTGCTTTACCCAGCGCTTTTTGCTTAGAGAAATGCTTTTCTAAGCGCTTTTGCTCAGTGATGATTTTTTTCACTTCTTGACGTCAGTCAGGAAGTGAACTGTTTAACCCGGAAATGAATAAATTCAATCTATTTATTCATAAAAGCACTCAGGAAATCACTATACAAAATGGTACATGTGGCACGTTTGTGATTTTAATAAAACACTCTCATAGGAAATCATTGCACAAGCGCTTTTATCTAAAATTACCAGCGCTTAAAAGAAAAATCGAAAACGCTCAGCCCTTAGGCCTTATTCACACCAAGAACATCAAAAGTGCATAAAGAGCACTTCTCGTGCTCAGACTGCGCGCTGCGCAGCAGTGTGATGCGCTATCGCACTGCTGAATGCATATTTGTCAAAGCACCTTGCTGATTCCATTCACTGTAATTAATAGGATCTGCAGCGCAACGCAGATGGCGTGCAATTGGGTGCGCTTGTGTCCCCGAATGCACGGCCATATGCCTTGCCTAATGTGAACAAGGCCTAAGGCCTGATACATGAAACTTTGTAGCAGACAGCACTCCCCAGTGAAAGTCGATGTGCCAGGTCAGAATGTCCCACAGCACTCAGGACCCAACTTGTAAAAAAGGAATGAAGACCGGCACCATCCAGTAAATATAGCTCAATGAATTTATTAAACAGACATCATGACACAGTGAACGACTTTTCGGAGGTCAATCCTCCTTTTTCAAGTTCCTGTCAGGCCTGATACACACTTTCATTTATGATTGGTCAATCACTGACCAAGTTTACCAACTCCATGTAATATGAGGACTTACCTAATGTGCTCATAGTATTGAATATTTGTTACATTAACCCATTCAGGTTCCGTCGTTTTCACGTGAGAAATGTTCACCTCCCATTCATTAGCCTATAACTTTATCACTACTTATCACAATGCACTGATCTATATCTTGTTTTTTCCGCCACCAATTAGGCTTTCTTTGGGGGGTACATTTTGCTAAGAGCCACTTTACTGTACATGCATTTTAACAGGAAGAATAAGAAAAAACGGAAAAAATTCATTATTTCTCAGTTTTCAGCCATTATAGTTTTAAAATAATACATGCCTCCATAATTAAAACTCACGTATTGTATTTGCCCATATGTCCCGGTTATAACACTATTAAAATTATGTCCCTATCACAATGTATGGCGACAATATTTTATTTGGAAATAAAGGTGCATTTTTTCCGTTTTGCATCTATCACTATTTACAAGTTTAAAATAAAAAAAATATAGAAATATTTCATCTTTACATTGATATTTAAAAAGTTTAGACCCTTAGGTAAATATTTACATGTTTTTTTTTTTTATTGTAATGTTTTTTTTTTTTTATTGTAAACATTTTATTTGGGTAGTTTTGGGAGGGTGGGAGGTAAACAATAGATTGATAATGTAAATGTGTGTTCATTTTAAAAAATTTTTTTTACAGGTGTAGTATTACTTTTTGGCCACAAGATGGCGGCCATGAGTTTGTTTACATGACGTCACTCTAAGCGTAACACACGCTTAGAGTGACTCATCGCAGAGGGAACGGCCAGAAAAGGCGCAGCTTCCGAGAGAAGCTGTCGCTTTTTCAGCGGGGGAGAGGAATCAATGATCGGTCACCGTAGACCGATACATTGATTCCCTGGCTACCGAATCCGTGGCCGGGAGTGCGCGTGCACGCGCGCGATCGGCCGCGGGGGCGCGTGGTAGCGCGCATGGTTCCTGGACGTAGAAACTACGTCCAGGAACCAAAATAGGTTAAACTTAAGGTAGCCATACATCAGTAGATTACGGGCATATTCAACAAAGAGACAAATTTATCTGTAAGCGAATCTGATTAGAGAGAGATCTGCATCTTTGTCAAGCTGCCATATACAGCTTTAAATCTTCAGGAAGTCGGCTGAGTCCACTGTATCTGCCCTGCCGCTGCCCCCTAATGTATAAATTATATAAATGTGCCCCCCAATGTGTGCATTTACACATTACCTTTCCTGTGTCAGCCTCCACGTGGTGTCCGTCTGTCCTCTGGGTGGCCCTGCCGCATACACGCTGGTGGCGACGCACAGTGTCACACACTATGCGCTGCCGCCAGCGTGTATGCGGCAGAGCCACTCGGAGGACGGACGGGGCCCACGCGGAGGCTGACACAAGACAGGTAAGGTATAAATACACACCGGGGGGCACATTTACATATGGGGGGCAGCGGCGGCGGTTTTTCGACGTTTAGTCACTCGTTACGAAATTGGCCGCCATACTGCCGCAAACCTGACCAACCAACTTCGGACTGACATCTTGCAATAGGTGCGATCGAGTAACACGACCAATTTCGGCCCACAATTGGTCACATAGTTGGTCGGGCCTGCACTAGGCGGCATCGATTTTCAACCAATTCTTTAATAATAATCACATTTTTTGGTCAATCAGCTTCCAAAGTCACCTGATATATGGGCACCTTACTTGGTCAATGATTGGCAAATCATAATTGAAAGTGTTTGCTAAGCTTTAGTCAAACGTCACTCTCCTTAAGGTGCACACAACACACATCCAATTTTGATTGACCAAAGTTTGCCCAACAGATTTTGAATGCAATGAGCAGATTGCACAGATAAGGTGTCTGGAAGTGGTAAAATTGGGTAATGATCGGACAATCAAAATTGAATGTGTATGCACCCTAAACGTGGCCAAAAACTATCCAATTTCTGGCAAAAAAAATAATTTGAGCGATCAGATACTGTAATTCTGATCGATGTGATTAGATTGGTTGTAAAATTCTCCACTGATGGGCACAATCGATCCACCCATCGTCAAACCAAAATTTGTAATTTATGGTTGGCTGTGATAAATGGGAAGCAAAAATTGGCTTGTTGATGGTGTTCAATATACTACAATATTTGACTTCCGATCAGAATTATCTGATCACTTGAATGATTTTTTGCTAGAAACTGGATTGATAGTGGCAACCTTAAAGGTGGCCTGGCCACTAATGGTCCAGTTTTTATTGAAGAATTGTTCAAGCGATCGGACGATTGTTATCAGACTGGCAAAAATAAACTCACAGCCCACCCATCCAGCTCTTTGTGCTCTGAGGGCAATGACTGGGCAGCCCACTCACCCAGCTCTTTATGCTCCAAGGGCAGTGACCGGGCAGCCCACCCACCCAGCTCTCTATGATCTGAGGGTGGTGACTGGACAGCCCACCCATCCAGCTCTCTATGATCCTAGGGTGGTGACCAGACAGCCCACCCGTCCAGCTCTCTATGCTCTGAGGGTGGTAACTGGACTGCCCACCCATCCAGCTCTCTATGATCCAAGGATGGTGAGTGACCAGACAGCCCACCCATCCAGCTGTCTATGATCTGAGGGTGGTGATCGGACAGCCCACCCATCCAGCTGTCTATGCTCCTAGGGCAATGACCGGGCAGCCCACCCATCCAGCTGTCTATGCTTTGAGGATGGAGACCGGACAGCCCGCCCATCCAGCTCTCTATGATCCGAGGGTGGTGACCGGACAGCCCACCCATCCAGCTCTCTATACTGTGAGGGTGGTGACTGGACAGCCTACCGATCCAGCTCTCTATGCTTCAAGGGCGGTGACCAGACAGCCTACCCATCCAGCTCTCTATGCTTCGAGGATGGTGATGGGGCAGCCCACCCATCCAGCTCTCTATGATCCAAGGGTGGTGATCAGACGGCCCACTCATCCAGCTCTCTATGCTCTGAGGGCGGTTACTGGACAGCCCACTTATCTCATTCACTGTGCTCTGGGAACAGTGACCGGACAGCCCACCCATCCCATTCTCTATGCTCTGGTGATGGTGGGAGATCATCGGATCATCCGGATCCGAATTAATTCGGATTTTAAAAAGGGGTATCCCAGCCCCCCTAGGATTTGCAAACACTGGTTTGCAAACTTTGTTTGCCCCACCAAACTGTCATCTATACTTAGCATTTCAATGTCCCCTCCTGTCTTAGTATTCTAGTCTAAAGTTTCTGAGTTTCTGAGTTGCGGTAATGTGGCATTTCTGCTGAACAGCTGAAATTGCCAGAACAGCCACAATACTGCTGTATTCACATCCTTGGCAAATATGAAGATATATATATATATATATATATATATATATATATATATATATATATATATATATATATATATATATATATATATATATATATACACATATATGTATATACTGTAATTTCCGACATGTCCGATCTGATTTTTGATCGTTTTTCTGATCGACATCATAGAAGTGAATGGAAATCGATCAAATAATCAATTGGAAAGTGAGGCTTTGTTCACAACTAAATTAAAAATCGCTGATGCCCGCGATTTTTGATTTTTTTGCACGTTTTTTTTTTACCCTCCCGGTGCTTACCTGCGCTCTTCGTTTTTTTTGTATAAAGCTCCTCTGTAAGCACTTTTGCAGAGCGAATGAAGAGAATAAAGTAAAACAATTAGCATGTATTTTGCACTTAGCAGTTGAGTAAGGGATTTATATATCCAGTTAATAATGTAATCTGTTTTTCCTGGCAGTCCAATTCCACATCAGATGTCCAACATAGAAGGAGAAGTAGATGTTATTTATTTATTTACTTATTTGTTTATTTACTATTTAATTTTTTGGGGAAAAAGAGTTGGTGTTTATCTGTGTGCAATTGTGCTTTGTTTGAGACAATATGACAAAAATAAGCCAGAGTATGGAAAGAACATCAAAGGGTCTGAGTTATTGAAAAAGATTCAACCTGGTATTTCTATAAATTAGGTAACTTTTTTTTTTTTTTTTACTATTTTGTATTTTTTTCAGAGTTATGTACCAAGTAATCGATGCATTGAAATTCATTACAGAGCTAAAGACAAATATCTGGGTACCAGTAACAGGCCATCTAATCTCATGAAAAGAGTAAGAAGACAAGATGCTGAGGTAAGTATATTATTATCACTTTCATATTAAATCACTTTTTCCCACTGACACTCACTCTCTTATCCACTCTCATTCCTTCTCAGCCACTCTCGTTCCTTCTCAGCCACCCTTACTCTGTGCCAGCCACTCCCATTCCTTTTCAGCCACTCCCATTCCTTTTCAGCCACTCCCATTCCTTTTCAGCCACTCCCATTCCTTTTCAGCCACTCCCATTCCTTTTCAGCCACTCTCATTCCTTCTCAGCCACTCTCATTCCTTCTCAGCCACCCTCACTCTGTTCCAGCCACTCTCATTCCTTTTCAGGCATTCTCACTCTGTCTCAACCACTCTCAATCCTTCTCAGCCACTCCCATTCCTTCTAAGCCAGCCTCACTCTGTCTCAGCCACCCTCATTGCTTTCCAGCCACCCTTACTCTGTCTCAGCCACTCTCATTCCTTCTCTGGCGCTCTCATTCCTTCCACTTTCATTCCTTCTCAGCCACTTTCATTCCTTCTCAGCCACTCTCATTCCTTCTCAGCCACCCTCACTTAACCAGAATCATCAATCTCAGCTATTTTCCCCGATTTACATCATTTTTTGATCACTCTCTCTCACTGTCACTCGCTCTCTTATTCTCACCTAGTGCTGGTGCACACAGAGCGATTCTGAATACTTTTAAAAATGCTAACGCTTTCAAAAACACTTGGCTAATATGTTTGTATGGGATGGATCCCATAGAATTACCACATTTTCTATGAACTGCCCCCAGTATAATATGTGAGAAGTGTAAAACATCAAATCCTGACCAAAAACAAGGGTGTCCTCCCACCAGCCCAGGAACAAATTTGTGTATGCCCATAGCACTGCCCCTCTGCTGATGGTAGAAGCGCCCTCAAACAGAAAGACATTGTGAATGAGTATAAAATGTAAGAAGTCGGTTGTTTGCCTCCAGATGTTTACCTCTCTCATACTCAGGAAGTGTGAGACTGCTGCAATGCCTAGTTCATGACGTATATTACTGTAGAAGCACTCTACATCTACACTCATTAACATCGTGGTCTCAGAAACCTCCATGTTCTGCAGACGTGTGAGGATGTCTTTTGTGTCTCACAAATAGGAGGGAAAGGCTTCCACAAATGGGCGCAGAAATCGATCGACAGATTGGCTGATCTCATCAGCGAGGTTCCCTCTACCTGGTACAATAGGTCTCCCTGGGGGCGGAGTCACCATTTTGTGTGTCTTAGGAAGTGCATAAAAAAGTGATAATATGGGATGTGAAATTGATTTTTTGAGTTGTATATTATCATCTAAGCACAGGGAACCCTGTTCCAAACCACCCTTCAAAATTATTTCCAAACACTTCTAATGATCTTTCAGTGAGTTATTTTTCAATACTGCATACTGTTGAGTGTCGATAAAGCAGAACTGAAGATATTATTATAACAAACATTTTCACTTGCCTGGGGCTTCTGCTAGCCCCTTGCAGCTGGCCTGTCCCACAGCTTTCCTTAATGATCCTCCATTCCCCGTCACCAGCTAGTTTCATTCCTCAACTTTTAAGTCGAGGGAACCGTGCGCCTGCACAGCCCTGCAAAGCGTATCCTTTTTATGCGTTCCCCTCTGCAATAGTGCTATTGTGGACTGGAACACAGAGAAGGATATGCATGGCCAAAGCCGCGCAGACGCAGTGGCCCATCTGTGAAACCGAAACTACCTGGCAGCGGGAGACCGGGGGATCGTGGTGGACCGGCGCATGACAGGACAGGTAAGTGAAACTGTTAGTTTTACGAATGTTTTCAGTTCCACTTTAAGGATATTAAAGCACATTTGTTTATTCATGCATTTGTCCATTAACACCATATTACCCCCCTTTGTCAATGTGTATGGTGACATTTCCTCAGGGTCTCTAGTGCTCTCATCTTATCATGCATATAGAATTTTGGAGTACAGGTAGACAGTATGCAAGGGCACAGGCTAATGTAGAATGTTAAGGCTGAGGTAGACAGTATGACAGGGCACAGGCTGATAAAGTATGTTGTAGCAGAGGTAGACAGTATGCCAGGGTATAGGCTGATGTAGTGTGTTGTGCAGGGCCGTGCCGACACAGAGGCCCGCGAGGCTGGAGCCTCAGGGCGCAGGTCATTAGCAGCCTGTGTGGGGGGCAACTTGCAGGTCTGTGTTGCCTCTGGCTGGCCGCCTCCCGCTGTTTTCATGCTGCCTGCTGTGCCGCCCACCCGCCGCTATTCACACAGTGCTGGCTCAGCGTGGCTGACGGAGCGGGAGCGGAGTGTATACATTCCGCTCTCCGCTTCCCTGTTGCCATAGTCACCATCCCAGACTCATGCAATGCCGCCCGGCCCTCTCCCTCGCTCAGAGCCAACTAGCGTGTGTCTCTGTGACGTCGTCAGCCTGTGGGTCCCGCCCCCCCTGCGGCTGGCTAAACGTACCACTCAGCGTCTCGCTCCTGTCCTGTGACTCAGCAGCTTGGGAGGAGTCAGACAGGAGACAGTAGTGTGGCTGTGGAGGGTGAAATCGCCTGCCCTGTGTGGACCTGCGGCCTGGCTGTCCCTTCATCATTAAGTAAACAGTAAGTGTGACAGTCAGCACATCATTTTGGATATATTGGATTGTATTATAACAGCTCCCATTATGCATTACATTTTCCATATTATATTAATGTGACAAGCAAATCTGAGCTCCTGTTTGCCCTGCATTATGGATATTACATACATAATATTATAATATGACAGGCACATCTATCAGCTGCCGATAATATCCATTCATGGTGCATTATATCATATGATGGATAATATTAGTATGTCTGTGAACTGTCTGTCATCATCAATCATGTCACACAGGTGTCTGGCTGTCTGCTATCCAAGGCACATTATTTTGGTGTTAAAGGAATCAGGCAAAAAATAAAAAATCAGCTTTACTCACCTGGAGGTTTCTCCAGCCCCTTGCAGCCTACTGTCCCACACTGACCGCTCTGCTCTCCGCCTCTGTCCCAGAATCCCCACAGGGTGCAGAAGCCGACCCTGAGGTCGTCCTTACTGTGCCTGCGTAAAGCGTCGCTGTCAATCACGGGCACATTGTCCACGGTGCACTGCGCAGGCGCAGTAGTTCTGTGCAGTGCACCGCGGACAACGTGGCCGTGATTGACAGCAGCGCTTCACACAGGCGCAGTAAGGAAGACCTCAGGGTCGGCTTCTGCACCCTGTGGGGAGCCCAGGATGGCGGAGGAGAGCGGAGCGGTCAGTGTGGGACAGTCGGCTGCAAGGGGCTGGAGAAACCTAAATCTGAGTAAAGCTGATTTTTTTTTTTTTTTTTGCCTGATGATTCCTTTAGGTTCCCAGTTTAAGTTTATTGCTAGATTCCCATTTCTTATGGGTTTATTTGGCACCTGAAATCTGAGGGGTGCACGTTATACACATAGGATACATCTGATGAACATAATAAACAATGAGATTTACTTACCTGGGTGGGGACTTTCTCTACCCCTGGATGGGAGCCTGTGTGTCCCTCAGCGCAGCTCTGCTTCCAGCCCGTCTCCTGTGGTCCCCTCCGTAGCAGCACACAGCTAATCTGCTTGCTATCAAGCTGCCGTCACCGGGAGCATTCTGTGCAGATGCAGTACTTTTCCGCCTGTGCAGGATGCTCCCGGCAATGGAAGCTTGATAGCAAGCAGATCAGATGGGCGCCTGCGCAATGGATGCCGACCTGCCAGTTCGGCATTTGCTACGGAGGAGGCCACAATAGATGGTCTGGGAGCCAAGCTGCGCCCAGGGACAGACAGGCTTCCAGGGGCTGGAGGATGACCCAGGTAAGTAAATCGGTTTCTTTTTTAATTTGTCAGACTATAGTCTAATGTCCTGCCATATTATTATTATGTATTTATTTAGCATTGACCTCTTCTGCAGCACATTACAGAGTGCATAGTCATGTCACTGACTGTCCTCAGAGGAGCTCACAATCTAATCCTACCATAGTCATAGTCTAATGTCCTACCATATTATTATTATTATGTATTTATATAGCACTGACATCTCCTGCAGCACTTTACAGAGTACATAGTCATGTCAGAGGAGCTCACAATCTAATCCATGCCATATACATGGTAATTAGAACATTATTCCCCCCCATGGAGTCAGATCTGGGACCGAACAGCGATGGTACCAGGCGCTAACAGGCACCCGGACAGTGCAGGAGAGCAGCTGACAGGCGGTGAATATGCAGCCTGTCAGCTGCCCATGTGAAAAGGCCCTTACTCTGGTCTGTTATTTACAAAACAGAAATCTGGAGAATGAAAAATAAGCAGTGTTTGTGTACCGAATCATCTGTAACATCCATCCATTAAGGTGGCCATACACTGGTCGATGTGCCATTAGATCGACCAACAGATAGATCCCTCTCTGATCGAATCTGATCAGAGAGGGATCGTATGGCTGCCTTTACTGCAAACAGATTGTGAATCGATTTCAGCCTGAAACCGATTCACCATCTGCTGAGCTGCTCCTGCCGCCTGTCCATCCCCCCCCCCCCCCCCCCCCCGTATACATTACCTGATGCTGGCTCCCGGGCATCTTCTCCGCATTGCACGGCTCTGTTCCGGCGCCATCCCGGCGCTTCCTGTGTTACTCCGTGACCAGGAAGTTCAAATAGAGCGCCCTCTATTTCAACTTCCTGGTCACTGCAGTGACACAGGAAGCGCCGGTATTGTGTCTGATTACGCTGCCTGTGGATTTGCGCTGCCCCGCATGCGCAGTAGGAGACTGTGCGGCCACATTTCCTATAGAATGATGCTGCTGGAGGTAAAATACTAAATATCTCCGCTCCCACACCTCTTACACTCCCCACATTTTCAGGGTAGAGAGGGGACCCCCCAAACTACCTCTATACCAAATTGCAGCCCCCGAGACCTGCTGGTTCCCGAGATAGATTCTTCTAATCTATCTCCTGAACCAGCGGGTCTCGGGGGCTGCAATTTGGCATAAAGGTCGTTCGGGGGGTCCCCTCCCTACCCTCAAAATTTGGGGAGTGTAAGAGGTGTGGGAGCGGAGATATTTCGTATTTTATCTCCAGCAGCATCATTACCTTCACACTGAGCATGCGTGCTACTCAGTGTGGAAGGGAGCTTCCGGGCAGCGCAATCAGACATTACACCGGGATGGATGGAGCCGGAACAGAGCCGTGCAGCGCGGAGAAGACGCCCGGGAGCCAGCCTCAGGTAATGTATACCTGATCGGATCGGCCACCGCTAGCGACGCGCTCCCTACCCGCGGGCGATCGAGGGTAATTTCCCGCACGCCGTGCTCGACGGACCAATCCGATTTCGGGAGGAAATCGGATCGGCGGCTGCGTTTACCGCGAACGATTGGCAGCAGATTCGATCCCAGGATCGAATCTGCTGTCGAAACGGCCGCGAATCGAGCCAGTGTATGGCCTGCTTTAGGCTTGACTGACAGGCTACACTATTATTGTAGGAGCAACATGACTTAAATCTTCCCAGGGTTCCCTTACTGACACCACTAATGCTCTGCTGCAATAAGCATGGTTACTAAGAAGGGAAAGGGGTCTTTGCTGTCAGATAAAGACTAAAAGGGGCTCATGTTCCCATCTCAGGTTGCATGGAGGTCTGGTTGATTTTATTTATTTAAGTATTTTATATAGCTCTGACATACTATGCAACACTGTACAGAGTATATTGTCTTGTCACTAACTGTCCTTCAGAGGGGCTCACAATCTAATCCCTGGATCTGGAGATTATAGTGTAGAAGCAACTATGACCTTGCAGGCTGGATGGTAGATAGCAGGTCTTCTGCTGTTTGGGTTCAATATGTTCATGGTAAAGGATGGGCAGAGAGTGAAGACATAAATGACAAATGGCTGATGTTAAACCTTTCTGATAGAACCGACCCCCCAACCCCCCCCACCCCCCCCCTCCACCAATGTGATATGCATGTGTACTTATGCAATAATTGTCAGACGATAATGACCGTTTAAATGGACAAACGTTTTGTGTGTACAATGGCCACTGATTAATCCTGCTGGGTCGGATCCTTAACGATGCCCGAAAATGATCGATTTTTTTTTGGGGGGGGCGCACTTGGGCAGCGCAGCCTCTGTTGGTGGTGGACCTTGTCCCGGCCCTGGTGTTGTGGCACATGTAGACAGAATGCCAGTGTACAGGTGGATGTAGCATGTTGGGGCACAGGTAAAGAGAATGCCAGGGCACGGACTGATGTAGTATGTTGGGGCACAAGGAGACAGTATGCCAGGGCATAGGCTGATGTATGTTAGGGTACAGGATAATATAGTATGTTGGGGCACAGGTAGACAGTATACAGGCTGATGCAGTGTGTTTTGCCACAGGTAGACCATATGCCAGGGTACAGGCAAATGTAGTATTTTGTGGAAAAGGTAGACAGTATGCCAAGGCACAGGCTGTTGGGGTATAGTGTGGTACAGGATGACGTAGTATGTTGGGGCACAGGTAGACAGTGTGCCAGGGCATAGGATTATGTAGTATGTTGGGGTACAGGATGATGTATGTGGGGGCACAAGTACACAGGCACACAGTATGCCTGGGCACAGGATGAGGTAATCTGTTGTGGACAGGTAGACAGTATGCCAGGGCACAGGCTGATATAGTATGGTGGGGAACAGGTAGACAGTATGCCAGGGCATAGGCTGGTGTAGTATGTTGGGACACAGGTAGTCCGTATGCCAGGGCACAGGCTGATGTATGTTTGGGCACAGGTAGAAGGTATACCGGGGCACAGGCTGATGCATGTTGGGGGCACAGGTAGACCTTATGCCAGGGCACAGGATGATGTAGTATCTTGGTGGGCCACAGGTAAGTAGTATGCAACAGTGGGGCATATGTAGACATTATGCAAGGGCACAGGCTGATGTAGTATGTTGGGGCACAGGTAGACAGTATAGCAGGGCACAGGCTGATGTATTGTGTTGGGGCACAGGAAGACAGTCATCCAGGGTACAGTCGGATGTAGTATGTTGGGTCACAGGTAGACAGTATGCCAGGAGACAGGCCAATGTAGTGTGTTGGGACACAGGTAGACAGTTTTCCAGGGTACAGACGAAAGTAGTATGGTGTGGCACATGGTAGACAGTGTGCTATGGCACAGGCTGATGTAGTATTTTGGGCAAAGGTGTACAGTATGCCAGGGCAAAGGCTTAAGTAGTATGTTGGGGCACAAGTACATAGTATGCCAGGGCACAGGCTGATGTAGTATGTTGTGGCACATGTAGACAGTATGCCAGGACAAAGGATGATGTAATGTGTTGGGGAATAGGAAGACAGTATGCCAGGACATAGGCTTATGTAGTATGTTGCAGCACCAGTAGACAGTATGCCTGGGTACAGGTTGGTGTAGTATGTTGGGGTACATGTAGGTAGACCATATGTCAGGACACAAGCTGATGTAGTAAGGTGCAGCACAGGTAGACAGTATGCCGGGCACAGGCTGATGTAGTAGGTTTTGGCACAGGTAGACAGTATGGAGGTGCCAGGCTGATCTAGTACATTTTGGCACAGGTAGACAGTATGTCTGGACACAGGGTGATGCAGTGTGTTGTGGCAAAGGTAGACAGTATTCCAGGGCACAGGCTGATGTAGTATGCTGTGGCCCAGGTAGACCGTATGCCAGGGAACAGGCTAATGTAGTATGTTGGGGCACAGGTAGACAGGTATGCCAGGTAGGGACGGTCACTGGATTCCGCGTAATTATAAATTCCGTGATTCTGGCCGGAATTTGTTTTCCCACCAAACTAATTTCTGCCTGATAACAACTATTTATACTCCCTTTCTTCCTCCTCCCTCCTCCCTCCTCTCTCCTCCTCCCTCCGCGGGAGGAGGGTCTCGTCTTCCAGGGAATTGTAGTATTTCAAAAGCCAGCTTACATACCTTGGCTGGGAATTGAACCCAGGTCTGAGTGCGTGGTAGGTATGGGCTACCATATAGGATAAATAAGGTTGCTTTTGCGATTATTTTAATTTTTGCGTCGGAATCCGGAATTCCACGTAATTTCGTAAAAATCCGGCGGAATTTTCATAGCGACGGAATTTAACACTGACAGAATCCGCGATTTCCGGCGGAATGGAATTTGCTCTTTCCGATCATCCCTACCCAGCACCCACCACCACCGATTGTGCCACTTGTTCACCCAATAGTATGTCTATGTTGTTGCAAATGCAGACTATGTTATCGTATCTACTATGAACTGAGCATCCGTAATTAAACAGCAAGCCACAGCAGTGCTGCCATCTCCTGTTTGTTTTTTGCTTGATCTAGCCACTTGCAAGCCAGAGCACGCTGCTCTGAGTTTTAAAGGGAGCGCATACTAGACAACGATTACCTTGCATATCGCTGAACACTGTAGTGCCAACCTATTGTTACTACTTTTATTCAACTGTTGCCTTTTAAGCCACCAGCAGCAAGCAAGAAAATACTCAGAATGATTTTGATAGTACATTTTACTTACTTTTTGATACTCTTTCAATTGCAAAGTGATGAAATGTTATTTTAAAGGAAGAAGGTGAAAAATGATCTTCTAGGAAAAAAACTCAAGAGAAAAAGTTAATTGCATAGATATGGGTCAGGGACAGGGTATTTAGAACTGTTTTAAGACAAAACACAGAACACTTCTATTTCGCTTTCCTCCTGGAAGATTAAAAGCGTTAGAGCTGCAGCCACTAGGGAACACTCAATAGGTAGTAGCAGGGGAGCAGGAAAAAAGGGCGCTGGCTGAGGGTGGACAAAAAGGGCGCCGCCATAGACTTTAAAAAGCATGGAAAAAGGGCGCCGCGAAAAATGTAGTTAATAAGATTATAACTTTACAGTTTTTGAGGTAGTTATCGTTTTAGAAGTTTATAACGGTATAACTTTTGTCATATTATTTTGTTAATAAGTACAGATTAGGGTGGTTAGGGTTAGGCACCACCGGGAGGGTGGTTAGGGTCAGGCGCCACTAGGGGAGTGGTTAGTTTTAGGCACCACCAGGGGAGGGTTCTGTGTGAGGGTAGGGTTGGGTTAAGCAGTATTGACAAAAAACGTTATGACATTTAACGTTAATATTTATTCGTTTTTCTTTCTCGTTTATTTTTGCAACAGTAATTATTGTTAATAAAGCTTGACAACGATGATTCTCGTTAGCAAATT
Organism: Hyperolius riggenbachi; assembly: GCF_040937935.1. Lineage (NCBI taxonomy): Eukaryota > Metazoa > Chordata > Amphibia > Anura > Hyperoliidae > Hyperolius > Hyperolius riggenbachi. The sequence goes on along the minus strand of NC_090653.1, from coordinate 92,235,753 downwards.
TTGTTAATACCTGGTGCCATATTCGTTAATAACCCGGGCCCTTTTTTCACTGCGTCCTTTTTTCATGCACACAGTAGCAGTGTTAGGAAGTATTAGCCTAGTGGTTTTGGTCACCCGAGCTGCTTGGTTACTCTGTTGTACTGGTCCAAGCCCTAACCCATAGAGCCATCCCTGCCATGCACTGAGGAGGAACAAATGTCCAAAACAGGTTGTTTGCATGTGGGGTTGATGTAGCTCTGAAAAAATGTAAAGCTATAGGTTTGCTATACACCAGTGGTTCTGAATGTAAGCCTGGCCTCAGGGGCATAAAGTGACAATTTGCATATTCAGCAACGGTGCATTGTGGGTAACCACAGATGTTCACTTAAAGGATACCCGAAGTGACATGTGACATGATGAGATAGACATGTGTATGTACAGTGCCTAGCACACAAATAACTATGCTGTGTTCCTTTTTTTTTCTTCCTCTGTCTGAAGGAGTTAAATATCATGTATGTAAGTGGCTGACTCAATCCTGACCGACAGGAAGTGACTACAGTGGGACCATCGCTGATAAGAAATTCCAACTATAAAACACTGAAAACCCCACACAGAGCATTCCCATCCTCAGCTAGCTCTGTACTTACTGTACTGTACTTGTCTGTACTTACAGGAAACCTGAGCTGAGGGTGATATGAAGGCTGCCATGTTTATTCAGTCAACATGATATCAAATAACGTAGAGACCAATAAACCTCAACCTATTTTTGTATGTTTATGGGATGTGGGACTGGAAGGAGACTGTCCATAGATGCCAATGCAATGGATCTCAGCAAAGTGAGTATTTGATGATAACCTCCTCCTCAGCCGCTGCTCGGTCACCCACCACTGCTACCTATACTGGAGCACCTATTCCTGGCAACCTTATACCTGGCTATAGGTGGTACTTTTGGAGCCAGAAGCCCGCAATACAGTTGAACTCTGACTAATGGGGTTGGCAATAGTGACTACGAGGATAGCGACAATAGAGTTCAACTACTGTACAGCCAAACTCAGATTAGCAGTGGTTCTATTGTTAGCGGAGCTGTAACATAAGTTAGCATTGAGGAAGTTTGCCTACCATGGTCGCAGGGGTCGCATGTGCGACTGGGCCTGGGGCCCCTGAGAGGCCCACTCGTCCTTCACACCTGCTGTGTGAGAGGACGCACTGGTGGACGAATGAGCAGAGGCAGATAGGGTCATCAACAACAAATAACAACAGCAAATAACATTTGTAAAGTGCTTTTCTCCCGTAGGACTCAAAGCACATAAACATGGCTCAGGCCAATTGGTTGATTGGTAAATCGTGGTACAGAGGAAGAATTCTATAAGCCCGGAAAAGCCAGGCTAAACAGGTGGCTTTTCAGTCTGGATTTGAATAACTCCAGGGATGAGGCTGTCTTTACTAGGTGTGGTAGGGAGTTCCAAAGAGTAGGGGCAGCATGACAGAAAGCTCTGTCTCCAGAGGTTTTGAGGTGCACTCTGGGGGTGACCAAGTTTATGGATCCTGCTGATCTGATTTTGTGAGGGGTGTGGTGCAGCTTCAGAAAGTCCTTCATGTATCCAGGGCCCAAGAACACTCACTTCGCCGGAATTTACGCGCCGCATGTACTTACTTCTTCCTGTGCCCCTACGGGGCACTGTTACTGTAAGATGGAATGCTAGAACTGGAAGAAGTAAGTACATGCAGCACATGGATCCCAGAGAAGTGAGTATTTGATGACCTCCTCCTCAGCCGCTGCTCATTCACCCACCATTGCATCCCCCTCTGCCAGGCTACCGATACTGGAGAACCTATTCCTGGCTACCTATGCTGAGTGCCTATTCCTGGTTACCTATACTGAGCATATATTCCTGGCACCTATTCCTGGCTACCTATACTGAGAGCCTAATCCTGGGTACCTATACTGAGCACCTACTCCTGGCTTCTATTCCTGGCTACCTATACTGGGCACCTATTCCCAAGTACCAACACTCAACACCTATTCTGGGCTACCAATACTGAGCACCTACTCCTGGCATATATACAGAGCACCTATTCCTGGCTACCTATACTGAACACCTATTCCTGGCTACCTATACTGAGCATCTATTCCTGGCTACCTATACTGAACACTTATTCCTGGTTACCTATACTGGGTGCACCTATTCCTAGCTACCTATACTCAGCACATATTCCTGGCACATATACAGAGCACCTATTCCTGGCAGTGTTGCCAACCGCCCGTAAATTTATGGGCACATCGTAAAGCGTCCGTAAGGGCGGCCAATCGGCCTCCCTGTGAGCAGGAGGGGAGCAGCGCAGAGAAGAGGGAGAGCTGTGGGCACAGTAGGGAAGAGGGGACGTCTCCTCCCTCCTTCCCTCACCTTAGGGCTCTCCCTTATTCGCTCTCTCCTCCAGAACTAAGTCTTGTGTGGCGGCTGGCAGCGGGCGGAACTTACCTCCGTCTTGTTCCAAGCGCCGGAAGTTCTGGTGCCGCTGCTCTGGTCTGGACCAGACCAGACTAGCGGCAAATCCATTCGACCATCCCGCGCCTGCAACGAGACGGATGTAAGTTCCGCCCGCTGCCAGCCGCCGCACAACATTTAGTTCTGGAGGGGAGAGCGAGTGAGGGGGAGCCCTAAGGTGAGGGAAGGAAGGGGGAGATGGCCCCCCTACCCCACTGTGCCCACAGCTCTCCCTCTCTGCGCTGCTCCCCTCCTGCTGGGGGACACCTGGCTACCTATTCTAGGGACATATACCCCCACCTACATATACTGGGGACATATACCCCTCACTATATATAGTGAGGACATATACCTCTGGCTATATATACTGGGCACATATACCCCTGCCTACATATACTGGGGACATATACCCCCGACTACATATACTGGGCACATATACACCTGCCTACATATACTGGGGACATATACCCTGCCTACATATATTGGGCACATATACCCCTGACTACATATACTGGGCACATATACTCCTGCCTACATATACTGGGGACATATACCTCTGGCTACATATACTGGGCACATATACCTCTGGCTACATATACTGGGGATATATACCCCTGCCTACATATACTGGGCACATATACCCCTGGCTACCTGTTCTGGGGACATCTCTACCCCTGGCAACCTGTTCTGGGGACATATATACCACTGGCCACCTATTCTGGGGACACCTATAGACCTGGGGCTACCTATTTTTTGGGAACCACTGCTGTCAGATTAAGTGTATTTTGGGAAACTGCTGCCAGATTATGTGTATGTTGGGGGAATTGCTGCTGCCTGATTACATCTATTTTTAGGGAACCACTGCCATAGTATCTGTATTTTGGAAGAACCTCTGCCAGATTACGTGGATTTTTGGTGAAATGCTGTAAGATTACATGTATTTTGGGGAAGGGGGGGCATAGCTCAAACTTCCCCGGCAGACCTTTTACAGCACTACTAAAATCATGTATATTTGGCCCCACCCATGACCACGCCCACATTCTGTTGCATGACCATGCCCATTCGCCCGGCACAGGGGATTTTGTCAGAAAAAACAATCTTTTGTCAGTAAATTTTTCGGTATTTGTCAGTAAAAAATAGCGTGAAAGGTTGACAACACTGATTCCTGGCTACCTATACTGAGCACCTATCCCTGACTACCTATACTGAACACCTATTCCTGGCTACCTATACTGAGTACCTATTCCAGGCACCTATTCCTGGCTACCTACACTGGGAGGCTACCTATACTGAGCACTATTCTTGGCTACCTATACTGGGGGCACCTATTCTGGCTACCTATACTGAGCACTATTATTGGCTACCTATACTAGGGGCACCTATTCTGGCTACCTATACTAGGGGCACCTATTCTGGCTACCTATACTGGGGGCACCTATTCCTGGCTACTTATACTGGACCACTTATCCTGGCTACCTATACTGAAGGTGCCTATACCTGGCTACCATACGGGGGAGGGGGAATGAGGGAGTGGGGCACATCTGGCTACCATGGTGGGGCTGCACATTATGCCACTGTTGCCTACACCACTGTTGCCTACCGTGGAACTGTGTGGTTCTACAGTTAATAGTGCTGTAACGCCAGGTGGTGGCAGAAGAGTTTGTCGCTGGATAATGGCTAGGTTAGTGTAATGCGTAAGTGGGGGTTAGAGTGAGGATAGGATAAGATAGTAGATAGGGTGATAGTAGAGTACCAGTAACATTATTCTATTATCAGCAACATCTCCTGCCCAAAGTACCATGTGGTGCTTGTAAATGAATGCGGAAACTGGAGTACAAGGAGGATACTCATGCAAACATGAGAACATACAGACTCCATGCTGATAGTATCCCTAAAGCAGAACAATGTAATGTAAAAATGTAATGTTGCTTTTTAAACATATGTGATTAAAATAATCTATACACTGAGTGAGCAGAAAATTAGAGAAACTCTTATTTGGAAGTAAACCAGTCCAACAGTGAAGCAGAAGGACGTAACAACGCAGAGTTGCTTACATTAGGAACTTCGGAACACATTGTTATCACGGAAGTTGATGTCAAAATAGGTAAGACGTAAGATTGAAGTGACTTTGAATGAGGGAGCCATGCAAGAAGAGCTGTGCTAGCATCTCAGAAACAGCGACTCTTAGGATTTTCTCCCCCAGCAATATCTCGGGTGTTTACAGAATGGCATATGAGAAAAAAAACTTCAAGTGATATGGACTATTCTGGTCAAAAAAGTCTGGTGAAAGAACACAACACATTATAGCTGAATTCAATGCAGATGCATCACAAAGTATATCCCAACACACAAAAAGACAGACTTTGCAAAGGATGGGCTTTAGCAGCAGGAGACCATCAAGAGCGCTTTTTTTCACAGAAAATAGGAAAAGACTCCTGTTGAGGGCCTTTGCCACTGTGCTCGATTGGTTTTAAATTGGTTTGAGGAACATCAATTGGAGTTTAACCTGCTGCAACGGTATCAGCATCTTGTTGAGTCCATTCCAGGAAGAATATTGGCTGTGATCAGAGCTAAAGGTAGACCAACTCATTAATAGAGGGTGTCTCTAATTTTTTGACTATTGTAAGTATGTAAGTGCCACACCACAAAAATAGGAATATTCAGAGAACAGCTGCAGAGATCATCTACTAATATGGATATAAAAACTAACAATGGAAAAAACCTGAGAGCATACTCCAGTGATTACGTCTGCAAAGCCTGAACCATTATCCACTGACTATAATTTATCTGTCCAAACAAACTCCTTGGTATTATATTTATTTCTGGATTTTAGTGTCTGAAAGCAGTGAAATTTTTTCACAAGCTTTTAGACTCTAAAAATCATACCGCTAGATAAATCTGCGGGAGCCCTGCACATTACACACCTCCCATGGATGCAGCTTGGGGTTACCGCTCTGAGCTGCGGATTTCCGGCCTGACTCAGGATTACCGCTAAGGAGGTTAAAACAGATCTTCAATGGACCTGCAGTCACCGAGTATCAATATATATATCAATATACCTCACAGTGGCCATCACCACACACAGAATAAAGAAGGAAGAAGATATTTAAAAGCCTGGTATACAGTATTTATAACTTATTTTATACATTTAAAACTGAAACAGCAAATAATACGTAAAAGTACACTATTGTTGCGGGACCTTACCAATCAGGGTCCTTTCAATATAAATGATGGACCCTGCATTGCGGGGCAGTGAAAAATGGCGCCAGGCGCGGGCGCTATAAACATGGCGCCTCATTGAAACCATTAAAAACCATTATTAAACGATATTTATTGTTTTAAAAGATAAAAACACCAAATTTGCAGGGAATGTTAAGAAGAACAGTGGGAACGAGAGGAAATTTTTTTTTTTTCAAAAAACCTTATACTTTTTGAGAAAATCAATTTTAAAATTCTCCTTCTGACTGTGGGAAAATTAAACGCCCGCCGACTTTAGCAGTTAATAGCAAAGCCCCCTTAAATGCCAGAAACACCAAATTTGCAGGGAATGTCAAGAAGAACAGTGGGAACAAGAGGGAAAATACTTTAAAAAAAAAATTGATTTTAAAGTTCAAAGAAAAAAAACGATACATTTAAATGCCGCTGGTCAGTGTGTGGGAAATATTTTCCAGCAGTTAATAGCAAAGGCCCCTTACATCCTAGCAACACCAAATTTGCAGGATATGTTAAAAAGATAGTGGGAAACAATATTTAAAAACATTTTTGGGGGGAATGTTCTGAGTGTGGGAAATCTGAAAAAAAAATGGCGTGGGGTCCCCCCTCCCGAGCCTCTGTAACCCCTTGTACCCATGCAGGCTGGGATAGCCATAATGCGGAGCCCCGACCGAATAGGGCTTTGCACCCTGAGCTATACCAGCCCGCATGGTCCATGGTATGGGGGGGTGGCTCCCGGGGGGGGGAGGTGCCCCAGGAAGAGGTGGGGGCGACGACTCCCGGGGGGGGGGGGGGGGGTTCATGGCGGCATCTGGGAGTCCCCTTTAAGAAGGGGAACCCAGATGCCCACCCCCGTCCCAGGAGAAATTAGTATAGGGGTACAAAGTACCCCTTATCCATTTGCACAAAGGGTTACATGAAATAAAAATGCAACAACGAGAAAAGTATTTTAATATTCTTAATTAACCAGAAATACTTACCTGTACCTTTGAAAAAATGTTCCCATGCCAATATCCTCGGTAAGCGATCCAACGTATACAGTATCCTCTAATCTTGCGACCTTCAATTAAGTTGATTGAAGATCTCCGCCGCCCCCCACATAGCAGAGAATGCGTCCTGTGGGATGCATAGCTGCCGGCTCCCGCTGTCCTCCCCGCCTCCTCACCTGTCACCTCACCAAGCCTGGCACCTAGCAGCACCCATGGGTGCTGCTAGGTGAGGGGTGACAGGTGCAGGCAGGTGGGGTGGAGAGCCGGCAGCTACGTGTCCACACAGAACGCATTCTAAGCTATACTAACCGGCTCATCAATGAGCCGGTTCTTTTTGTATTGAATCGAATTAGCCAGTTCGTTTTGTATTGAACTGAATGAATCGGCTTATTCGATTCAATACAAAAGAAAAGGCTCATTGATGAGCCGGTTAGTATAGCTTAGAATGCATCCTGTGTGGACGCGTAGCGGCTGGCTCCCGGCTCTCCTCCCCACCTGCCTGCACCTGTCACCCCTCACCTAGCAGCACCCATGGGTCGGCCGGGGCTCCGCATTATGGCTATCTTAGCCTGCATGGGGGACAAGGGGTTACAGAGGCTCAGGAGGTGGGACCCCACGCCACTTTTTTCAGATTTTCCACACTCAGAACATTCCCCCAAAAAATGTTTTTAAATATTGTTTCCCACTGTCTTTTTAACATATCCTGCAAATTTGGTGTTGCTAGGATGTAAGGGGCCTTTGCTATTAACTTCTGGGAAATATTTCCCACACGCTGACCAGCGGCATTTAAATGTATCGTTTTTTTTTCTTTGAACTTTCCTCTTGTTTCCACTGTTCTTCTTGACATTCCCTGCAAATTTGGTGTTTCTGGCACTTAAGGGGGCTTTGCTATTAACCGCTAAAGTCGGCGGGCGTTTAATTTTCCCACAGTCAGAAGGAGAATTTTAAAATCGATTTTCTCAAAATGTATAAGGTTTTTTGAATAAAAAAGTTTCCCTCTTGTTCCCACTGTTCTTCTTAACATTCCCTGCAAATTTGGTGTTTTTATCTTTTAAGGGGGCTGTGCTGTTAAACGTCAAAGTCGGTGGGCAGACATTTTCTAAATGGCAGCAAAGCAGGGCTTAAAACGATAAATATCATTCAGGCAGGACAACAAAAGCAGGTTTTAAAACGATAAATTACGTTCACAAGGTCTGCGCCATTAAAACAATAAATATCGTTTTAAACAAATATCGGGCAGAAGGGGACGCCATTATTTAACCGGGGCCATTTTTCACTGGACGCCTGCGTTGGGAGTGAGAGTGAGCATTTAGTACCAGTTAGATTCGGTCCACACTTGTCAGGTTGCGGATCGGAATGCGCTTTTTTCAAAATGTTGTGCTTTTGCTGCATACATTTCCAGTCCGTTTAATTCTGGTATATGCCAAAAACGTGTTCTTCCTTCCTGTGTGTTTCTATTGGATAAAGAGGTCCACAAAGATGACGCTGAGGGGAGGAGCAGGCAGTAGGCAATCTGCTTTGGCATACGTTTTGTATGCAAACGTTCTCTGTGTCGAGGGAGATCCGTTTTTGTGTTGCCTTTCATTGCCTCTGCGAGTATCAGTTCAGTTTTGTTAAATGGAGCCCACAGATCAGTTTTTTAAAGTGTGTGAAGAGGGCTGCTAGTTTTAACATTGTTATCCATGGCTCTGTTTTTTGTCCAGGGCAAAAAAAAAAACGGAGCCATTGATACGGTTTTGAAACAAGTGTGAACCGACCCTTATACATGGATATATGTGTACAAAAGCATTGTTACATCTTTACATTGCAAAGGTCCTGATTGCTATATACTTTTACTTTTTATTTGATGTTCGAGTTTTCGATGTATGCAATAAATATTCCAGTGCAGGATCTTAAACCATTTTACCTCCAAAAATTGAATTTCGTATGTCAATGGCATGAATGCCACTAAAAATGTGACACTAACTAAGCATGTCCCTCGAGCGTCCTTGCAAGGCCAAGGCAGTGCTTTTTCTATGGGGGTGGGGGAGGGGGTGGAGCATTGTGGAGCGACATCAACTGGTGGGTGGGGTAAGCAGAAAGAACAGTGCTCTTGGCTGTTGCTCAAATGAAATGATCAAGCAGATCGCTGGCCAAGTGGCCGGGAAGGAGCAGGGGCTGCTTTGCACCTCACTATCTGTAGACAAAACTACAATATACTGGCAATGCTTTAATGTACCATAATTCTAAACACCTCTACATACAATAACCCTTTTCTAACTTTCTCTGAAAAAGATATAGATTTCTCCCTGTCTTTTGGTCTTTCCCTCCCTTTCTACTAAGGGCACGGAAAGTGCAGTACAGAGTAATAAACCCCTCCCCTCCTCCCTCTTTATATAGGTCAGTGGTGAGATCTACTGTGATTGGCTGCTGGAGCAGGGTATGCATTCTGGGAAAAAAAATTATCGAGCAGAGGGAGTTGTCCTCACTTCCTACCCATTCTTTTCCCACTGGATCACCTCCTAGGCTGTACTTGTCTTATGTCGTCTTTCTCATCTAAACCCGGCCACATGGTGAACTTGACCTTCGAATTCCACAAACATCTTGCTACATAAGATTGGGGCTGATTTACTGTGAGACCGAGATTCCCACTCACACATTCCTACTCAAAATGGCAGAAATGGTAGGCTGTATCTGCACACTTCCTGGAACGGCTTGGTTATGTACTGAAAAGGTGAGAAAATAATACTGCAACAGACTTCAAGAAACCTAGAGTCTTCAACACAACTTTTTTCTTCTGTTGTCAACTAATGCTGTGCTGTCATAGTAAAAGCAGATAAGTCAGCCATGGTTCACTACTGGCCTGGGCTGTCTTGTGCTTTCCAAGCCTGAGAACCTGGACAACACAGCAGAATATTTTCATGGCGTTTTGTTTGAACAAATCAATGCAGCTATTTGTTTAGTAAGTAGATTGTCACTGTTGATCAGACTGGAAAATTTCCCGGCATGAGGACTGAGAAGCGTTTTATTTCATGAGGGCATTAACTCGTTTCCTGTGGACAAGACCTGCTCTGTGATGTAAATAATAGTTCATTCACTGTGATATCAGGAGTTATCTCAGTCTCCTGATGCTTGCATGGTACACTGAGTGGCGGTAATACGTGCTATTGAATGTGTAGTTGTTTGCTTATGTTATATTTCCCATTGGGTTTGTGTTCAGTGCCTGTCTTCTGCTCATGTTGAAGCAGGTAATTTGGGTGCAATCCTTGACCCAGAAAATTGGATTCCACTGTAGGCGTTCATGTTAACCTCCTGAGCGATAATCCCGAGCTGAGCTCGGGGTATATGGCGCAGGAGGATTTCTCAGGCCCTGGTGGGCCGATTTGCATAATTTTTTTTTTTTGTTACACGCAGCTAGCACTTTGCTAGCTGCGTGTAACTTCCGCTCGCCGCCGCCGATCCCCCCCTCCCCGACCCCTTGCGCAGCCTGGCCAATCAGTGCCAGGCAGCGCTGAGGGGTGGATCTGGACTCCCTCCGACGTCACGACGTCCATGACGTCGGTGACGTCATCCCGCCCTGTCGCCATGGCGACCGGGGAAGCCCAGCAGGAAATCCCGTTCTGAACGGGATTTCCTGCTTACTCTGATCGCCGAAGGCGATCGGAGTGGGTGGGGGGATGCCGCTGCGCTGCGGCTATCATGTAGCGAGCCCTGGGTTAGCTACATGATTTAAAAAATAAAACATTTAAAAAAATAGTGCTGCGCCACCTCCTGGGCGATATAATTGTATCGCCCAGAGGGTTAAATTAACAGAATTACGGGCTCCAGACGGGAATTTTGGAGGCGGAGGTGCCTGAGGACATTGGCTACTTTGTAGTGTAACTCTGTATCGACGGGACAGGAGCACTGCAGTAGTGGTGGAGTTCCGCTACACCCTGTAGAAGACAGCAGTAGGGGCAGTAGTGGAGTTTGTATACTCGTGTAGCCAAACTCCCTAGTGGCGGGGATAGCAAATAATTATAAAGGCAGGGACCCTGGCTAGTGGTGTTTAATTGCGATGGTGTTAGAGTTTGGAAGTGTTATTAAAGAGGATCTGAACTCAGAACTTATTCTCTGCATCAAAAGATAAGCAACAGCATAATAACCTTTATAGAAAAACCTTTCGTTGTTACAGCGTATAGAACCACTGAGAGTCTGCAGAGTTACTTCCTGTCATCCTGGGAACACAGAAGGGGTAAACCTCCTGTGTTTACATATTAGTTCAGAATTCGGTGGACAGCTCAAATTTCACTAGCTCATTACTTGCTGAGAAGGGAGAAATAGACAGGCTGTTCTATATAAATGCACGCAGGGTGGATTTCTCTATTTTCTCCTAGTCTCTCATGCAAGAGTTCTTTCCCGCTTTAAATAATACATTTTTTTCATATATTGCTTCTTTCTTTTTACATTTTCAGGGACATTAAAACAAAAGACCTTTCAGATGAAAATAATAAATATAGACTGTATATAGTATGTTGTGCAGACATTGTTTGGTGTGAATCTGTAAAAGGGTCCTCTTAATAAAGAGGCAAGAGGAATTTGGATGTGTCTCACATAACAGCTGTGCCAGCATCGCATCTTGCAAGACGCATGCTGTTTACAGTGGAAACAGGAACTTAGAATCTTGTGGAGTAGCCCTGTCCTGACTAGTTTAAAAGAATAGGCATGCAATTTTGCATTTTTGTGAATTTGTGTTCATCACACATCTAATTCAAGTCAGTGGCATTGAATTTGACTTGTGTTGTTGTGCGAGTTTTCTCATGCTAATTTTCTTTTTTCATATACTGTTTATTCAAAAACGTTTTTTTTTGTTTGTTTGCTTGTTTGTTTTTTCAATCAATAAATTTTTATTAATGTTTAAGAACAAAGTACACATACAGCATCTATTAAAAAGTTACAGTACCAGATACTTAAAGGATGAAATAGACATGCATATGTATTGTGCCAAGCACACAAATAACTATACTGTGTTCCTTTTTCCTTCTCTGCCTGAAAGAGTTAAAAATCAGGTATGCAACTGGATGTTTCTGTCCGGATCGAACTACAGCGTAACCCTCACTGATAAGGAATTATAGCCATAACTCTTTCCTGGCAGAAAATGGCTTCTGAGAGCAGGGAAGAGATAAAAATGGTCAATAGTGCATAGATTTTAGTTTTGGCATACTTCAATGCATATGTCATTGAGCAGAGACAATGAGACAGTAAAAACTTTAAAAGTAGATAAAAAGAAATAAAACTACGGGATATCTAAAAAAGTAATTTTTAGGAGAAGGAGGATAGATAAAATTGTTTATCTCATCAGTTTGTTTTCACCTTGTGTTTCCTTTAAGGTAAATACTTCAGACAGTCTTTACAGTGGCTGACAAAGACAACAGTGGGCTCCTGTGCAGAATAAATGTAGAGGGTCCCATGGGTGTGGGTGTGGGTGTGGTCAAAAGAGATCATAGGTGGATACAGAAATTGTCAGTAGCATAAAGGTATGTGCACCTAGGTTGTATTCTGTAGGCACTGTATTAAAAAAAACAACCTTTCATGCAATTATTTTTAATAGCATTATTCTGTATCTATATAGCACTGATATATCGCATATATAGCAGTGTTGGCCTTGTCATCAACAATAATGTCCAGACATACCGTTAGCAGGTGGAGAGAATAGGCCCCTGGTGCAAGGAGAACAGGCTGGTGCTCAACTCTGCCAAAACTATTGAGCTCAGCTGATCATTGACTTCAGGTAAGTCTGCCCACATCCCACCTCCAATCTACAATGATGGTACGGAGGTGGCTTAGAGTACTTGTACCTGACTCCCTGGCCTGGGCACTACCATCTCTAGCGATCTCAGCTGGAAACCCAACATCACTGCCACCTAGAGGAAAGCCCAGCAGAGACTCTTCTTCCTCCACCAACTGAGGAAGTTTGGCATGCCCCAGGAGACTCTGACAGGTTTCCACTCCACCACAGTTGAATCAATCCTCTGCTCTCCATCTTGGTCTGGTATGCTGGCGCTAGACACAAACTGCAGAGGGTCATCAGGTTGGCTTAGAGGATTATTGGAAAGCCCCTCCCCTCATTTGCCCTCCTATACCACACCAGACTGCATTCTCACCCAGGTCACTGCTTCTTCAGCCCATTCCCATCGGGCCGGAGGTTCCAGGTCATTTCCACCAGGACCGTTAGACACAGGAACTCCTTTTTTCCCTCTGCTGTCAGCCTCTTGAACTCCCTTCACATACTGCCCCCCAAGCTGCAGCCAACCAGTCAAGCTGCCCACTGATCGTACTTTTTTTGTGTCACCTCTTGAGAACTGCTCTATGTGATGTATATTGCTGTTTCTTGGTTTATTCTTCACTTTATCTCGCTATCACTATATCTATTGAGCTTGTTCCTTGGGCCAAAACCAATTCCGCACAGGACCCAGCCAGGCTTGGCAAAATAAATGATTCTGATATCTTCCACAGTACTTTTTATAAAGTACAGTTATGTTCAGGGGCGTAGCAATAGGGGGTGCAGAGGTAGCGACCGCATCGGGGCCCTTGGGCCAGAGGGGCCCCGAAGGGCTCTCCCTCATCTACATTATTACCTCTCTATTGGTCCTGTGCTCATAATATTCATTTCTATAGATGCTGTGAATAGTAGTAATCACTAACAAACTGTTTCCCAGCCTCTTCTTGCACCTCTGACACTGTAGTTGCCATTGGCAGGTTTTGGCATGCTGTATCAATTGTTATGTATAGAGTGCTTGGGGGGCCCCATGTAAAACTTGCATCGGGGCCCACAGCTCCTTAGCTATGCCACTGGTTATGTTACTGACTGTCCTCACAGAAAATTACTATTTAAAGAGGAACTTTAACCAAACATTGAAATTCATTCTAATCAGTAACTGATACCCCCTTTCGCATGAGAAATCTTTACCTTTCCTCAGATAGATCATTGGGGGTCTGTATGGCTGATATTGGGGTGAAACTCCTCCCACATAGTGATGTCATGACCATGGTCCTGACAGTTTGCTGTCTGTGAACCTTGTTGCATTGTGGAAAATAACAGCTTTCTCCAACTGCCAAGCAAGCTGTATCTCCCTCTGTGCATAAAACTCTCAGTAAATGAACATTCGGCACAAATCACCTGGGAGGACTAAAGATGTCATTACCAGTGATAAATGTCAGAATGTAAATCCGTGAGAGGAAAGATTTTACAATGGGCAAACTGATTAAATAATTTGAAAATAAATAGTGTAAAAAATAATACATTTTATTCATTATGTTATTTTTACTACAACTTTAATCCCTACCACAGCCATAGTCTCTACCATATTCGTATTGTAAATTTATACTAGCTGATGACCCGACGTTGCCCGGGCATGTATTTGGCTGGTGTCGGCTCCGCCCACTTTTTCTAACCCTAACAAACAAACACTCAATGACCAAGTTTATGAGCTTTGGCATCAATAATTTGTATATTCCCATAGTAATTAAATAAATCAGATGAACAGTTTGTGACTCCGCCCATCTCCAGCATTTGGACCCCAGTCACCCAATGACCAACTATAGCAGGTTTGAGGCATCTGCTATTAACAGTGTAAAAATGGCAGCAATTTAAATATTCCCCTTGAAAATCAACAGGTGAATTTTGATTGGCTAATATAGGCTCCACCCACTTTCCTTAATATTAAACTCAGTCACCCAGTGACCATATAGGCAAAGTTTAAGAACCCTGCCATTAACAGTGTAAGAAGGCCTGCAGTTTATATTTTCCCAGTGAAATTTGTTTTTGGCTCTTCCCACTTTTTGTATCCTGGACACACAGTCACTTAATGACCAAGTTTGTGAGCTTTCAGGTCCTTGGCATAAATAAAAAAATGATCTAATTGGCTGTGGCTCTGCCCATTTTTAATGAATTTGAACCTCAGTGACCCAATGCAGCAATTTTAATATTCCCCTTGAAAATCAACAGGTGAATAATGATTGGCTTTTTTAGGCTCCACCCACTTTTCTGCATATTAATCCCAGTAACCAACTGTGCAAAGTTTGAGAACTCTGCCATTAACAGTGAAGAAGGGCTGCAGTTTATATTTTCCCAGGGAAATCTGTTTTTGACTCCACCCAGTTTTTGTAACCTTGACATACAGTCACTCAATGACCAAATTTGTGAGCTTTCAGGTTCCTGGCATCAAAATTGTGTGAATGGAAGCAGTTTATCCAGCAAATAAATCTGATTGGCTGTTTGTGGCTCCGTTCCTTTAGTGAATTTGAACCCCAGTCACTTACTGACCAACTGTAGCAGGTTTTAGGCCTCTGCCATTAACAGTGTAAGAATGGCAGCAGTTTAGTACCCTTGAAAATCAATAGGTGAATTTTGATTGGCTGTTGTAGGCTCCACCCAATTTCCTGAATCTTAATCTCATTCACCCAGTGACCAAGTGTGGCAAGTTTGAGAACTTTGCGTTAACCATCTAAGAATGGCTGCAGTTTACATTTTCCCATTAAAAATGAATGGCTGAAATTTGATTGGCTGTTTTATGTTCCGCCCACTTTTCCTGGATTTGTAACTTTGGTCACCAAGTCACCAACTGTGTCAAGTGTGGGGACTCTGGCTTGATTACTGTGAGAATGGCAGCCTTTTCCATTTTTCCATTGACATGAATGCGTGAAATCTCATTTGCTGTTTGTAGCTCTGCCCAGGTGTGCAGGGGGGGATGCAAGACCCCCAGAACATATAATCCCAGGTAGTAAGGGATCTGTATACCAAGTTTCATTCAAATTGGTCAAGCCATTTTCAAGTGATACACACACACACACACACACACACACACACACACACACACACACACACACACACACACACACACACACACACACACACACACACACACACACACACACACACACACACACACACACACACACACACACACACACACACACACACACACACACACACACACACACACACACACACACACACACACACACACACACACACACACACACACACACACACACACACACACACACACACACACACACACACACACACACACACACACACACACACACACACACACACACACACACACACACACACACACACACACACACACACACACACACACACACACACACACACACACACACACACACACACACACACACACACACACACACACACACACACACACACACACACACACACACACACACACACACACACACACACACACACACACACACACACACACACACACACACACACACACACACACACACACACACACACACACACACACACACACACACACACACACACACACACACACACACACACACACACACACACACACACACACACACACACACACACACACACACACACACACACACACACACACACACACACACACACACACACACACACACACACACACACACACACACACACACACACACACACACACACACACACACACACCTAAAAATGAGAGACTGTTGCATGGGAGAAAATGACATGGAGGGAAACACAACTACATGGAGGGAGGTGTCACAGGGAGAGAGAAAGACAGACTCTGAATAGGCTGGGGGCAGACACATACATGGACCTAGAGGGTAATCTGGCCCTGACTGTGGTGCAGCTGCATGGGCCTCCGAGGACACCGTCTCTGCAGCTGCACGTTATGCAAGGCCCTATGTCCTCCCCTGAGTTTTTATAATTACTACTAGTAGTAGACCTAAGCCCATTTAAAAATGGGCTCTAGGTCTGTGTTTAAACCCCCTCTCCTCCCCTCTCCTCTTACCCTCCCGGGACCGCCGCCACCGACGCACAGTCACTGCGCATGCGCGCCTGTTGCGCACGCCATGCACCCGCCGCATGTGTGCGCCCGATGCAAGCACACGCCCGGCTGCACGGCCCCCTGCCTGTCCTGCTCCCATCCAACGGCTGTCCCTGCAGCACATGCGCAGTAGCACACAGGGACACACACACGGACATGGGACGCAGAGACATTAGGGTTTTATTATAGAGGATAAGATCCAACATTCTCTTATAACTAGCCTGCCAACTGGTAGTCAGTGTGGATGTATCGTATTTATTTTGTAAGGTGTTTAACAAATGCAAACCAGAAAAATGATCAAAAAAGTTGAATGTTAGATCTAGAGAGACTGAGATTAACTATATATAATAGACTGTTATTATTTTTGGTCTAAGAAATCATCAACGCCAAGGGTACCCAATGTGTGCGCCTTATCATAATTACTATAATTTCCTCTTAAAGTCATCCTCTGTGTAGAATCCACAGCGTCCAAGTTTTGGAGAACCTTTCAGATCAACCTTGCATAGATAAGACCATATTTTCCATCTGCTGTTCATGATCCAATTCACCTTACAGTTCTCTCAAACCAGGCACCCGAGTTGTTCCCCAGTTGTGTGCCAGGACAGTTTTGGATACATTCAGAATGTATCTTACTAACAGAGCCCTTATAGGATTTCATCTTCCAGCTATTCAAGTTCAAGAGGACGAACTGTGGATTGAATGTCACCTCCCTGTTGATCATTTTTGGTGCGCTATATCAGTTGTAATGTATAGATTGCTTGAGGGGGGCCCAATGTAAAACGTTCACTGGGGCCTATAGCTACGACACTGACAACAAAAATATGTAACAAAAACACTATTGTATATTTCGTACATGAAGACTTTGTATCTTTGAAAAGGTGTAACTCACGTTGTTTCTTAATAGGGAACTGCCTGTATGTATTATATTGTTTTTTTTTTGGGGGGGGGGGGGGTTTCTACTTATTTCTCTTGTGATGCTTCACTTTGTTGTGGTCACCTATATGGAATACTTGATGTAATGGTCTTTGTTGCTATTTCAGAGTTTGGTGTGAGAACTGCTGCATAGGGATGTCAAGCTGCTATAAGAACAAAATCATTACCAGATGTGGAGATAGGAAGAAAGGTGCTCATTAATAATGCAATTTTACCAAACAATCGCCATTCCAATCTGATAATGATGATCAGAAAGAAACAATTAGAATTAAAAATATAACCATCATTTCAGATACAAATGAACCGTAAAATGGATTGCTAAAATGATCTTTTGTAGTCAATTGCCTCCATCAACACTGTACAATCCGATTGATCATAAGGTCGATCGTTCAGTAAAATTGCAGGTAAATTGCTAATGGGCACCTTAAGGCATGTGTGTATCCCTATTTGATGTGCATTAGAAAAAATCTTGCTTCAGTAAACCTTAAAAGAATGCATGGGAATGCTAAAATGTTATAGGGCAGCCATTTATTCTTGCAGGAGAGGTGTCTTTTCATAAGTGTGTATTGGTGCCATACTGTAGTTGAACTTAAAGCGGAATGAAACCCAGCATTTCTTCTTTGCTCTAATAGATTATTTACAGCAAATTATATACAACCAGCATTTTTTTTAGTAGAACAGCCTTCAAAGGGTTACACACAGGACTTAGAAGTTCCCTGCCAGCAAAGCTGGACGCATCCGAACTTTAGATAATGTTATCTTGTATTTAATTGTATCAAGTGAGGAATGTAAATAAACACTTCTCTGACACTGACATTTCTGCTTAAGTTAGAAGATGAATAAAGCAGTTATAAATAAAATGCAAAGTCAGTTCTCAGGGCAAAAAAAGTGTACTTTGAGAACGTATAATATCTAAATAAATAATAATACTTATGCACAAAAGCAAATATGATAACCGTATGGCATATAAAAAGTAGGAAAACATGTTTTTATTGAATATTATGTCAGGGTTTTATACTGCTTTAAAGGACTTACGAGGACAAAAATCGAAAATGTGATCATCACCTGTTTAATATTTGAATCCATAGGGGAGTTCCTCCGCGCCCTTCGCTCTATTCCGCCGCAAAAGTATTCTTTTTATTGCCCCCATGCTGCGACCCGACCCCACAGCACGGGTCGTCTCCTATGCCACACTCAAGATGGCCGCCGCAAAGATCCGCAGCTGCGCAGTACGCATGGCGGAGAGTGCGACTGCGCAGCTCTCCGCCCTCGCCCAGCTGTCACACTAGGAGGATGCTGACAGCGAGTACACGGCTGGGCGAGAGCGGAGAGCTGCGTAGCCGCACTCTCCGCCATGTGTACTGCGCAGCCGCGGATCTTTGCGGCGGCCATCTTGAGTGTAGCATAGGAGGCGACCCGTGCTGTGGGGTCGGGTCACAGCCTGGGGGCAATAAAAAGAATACTTTTGCGGCGGAATAGAGCGAAGGGTGCGGAGGAACTCCCCTATGGATTCAAATATTAAACAGGTAATGATCAAACTTTCGATTTTTGGCCTCGTAAGTCCTTTAAGTGAGGCAACAAACTCCCCGTAACAATTTAATAAAAACAATCTGAACAGAAGAGTAAATTGTAGTACAATTATAGCGTAGAAAAAGCACTTTAAAGAGAATCTGTACTGTTAAAATCGCACAAAAGTAAACATACCAGTGCGTTAGGGGACATCTCCTATTACCCTCTGACACAATTTCACCGCTCCTCGCCGCATTAAAAGTGGTTAAAAACAGTTTTAAATAGTTTGTTTATAAACAAACAAAATGGCCACCAAAACAGGAAGTAGGTTGATGTACAGTATGTCCACACATAGAAAATACATCCATACACAAGCAGGCTGTATACAGCCTTCCTTTTGAATCTCAAGAGATCAAGGCCCATATGCAATTCACTTTCTCACCTGAGTTTTCTCCCAGGTGATATTTTTAAAATTGTCGATAAAATCCATTCTAAGCCACCAGAAAGCAAGAAAATACTCAAAATAATTTTGATAGTACTTTTTCATTTAAAGGGAAGGTCCAAGCAAAATAAAAAAATTAGTTTCACTTACCTGGGGCTTCTACCAGCCCCATGCAGCCATCCTGTGCCCTCGTAGTCACTCACTGCTGCTCCAGTCCCCCGCTGGCAGCTTGCCGACCTCGGAGGTCGGCGGGCCGCATTGCTTACATTTTTACGCATTCCCGCTAGTGCAGGAACATTAACACATACATTTTTACGCGTTAGTGGTTCAATGCGTACATTTTTACGCATTGAACCACTAACGCGTAAAAATGTATGTGCAGGAATGCGTAAAAATGTACGCAATGCGGCCCGCCGACCTCCGAGGTCGGCAAGCTGCCAGCGGGGGACTGGAGCAGCACTGAGTGACTACGAGGGCACAGGATGGCTGCATGGGGCTGGTAGAAGCCCCAGGTAAGTGAAACTCATTTTTTTTATTTTGCTTAGACCTTCCCTTTAAGTTTTGGTACTTTTTTAGTTAAAAAGTGTTGGAAAGTTATTTTAAATAGGAGATGAAAAATTATCTCCTAGGTGAAAACTCAGGTGAAAAAGTGAATTGCATATGGCCCCATTTGTGTGTTTCTTTCCCCTGCATCTCTCATGCACTGAAGTTTCAGGCTGCTCTTTTCTTCCTGCAAACAGCTTTGCCCTTGTCTGTAATTCTTCAGTATGTGAAAGCCCAGCCAGCTCAGAGGACGATTTATCCAGCTTGTAAAAGATAAGAGAGAAGCTGCTCTAATCTAAATAATACACAGGCAGTGTGCATAGAGGGGCCTGGAAGGGGGCGTTCATATCAGAACCACAACACTGAAGAACTTGGCAGCCTTCCAGACACAGGCCGACAAGTCTGACAGGGGAAAGATACATTGATTTATTACAGAGACTGTGATAGCAGAAAGTGTTGCAGTAAGCTAGAACACATTAGAATAGCTTTTGGAACTTGTAGGATGATAAAAAACAGGATGCAATTTTTGTTACGGAGTCTCTTTAATTAAAAAAAAAAAAAAAAAGACTTTACAATAAACAATAACAGGTAAAGCATCTTTTCCTAGCAGTTCTCTACATTATAACACAATCACTATACATGTATTTACATATGTGTTCCATTTATTGAAGCATGTTATAATATTGAACTGATAGCCACGTACACTGTGGGAAATTTGACAGCATCCTTACAAATCAGCAGTTGACAAAGTGCTTTGTTCCATACTCCATACGCCGGCCTCACATGCCCAAGTTCCTGAGACGGAAAAGTTATCCATAACCCAACATTTGCATGCAAAATTCCATACGGAAAGAAAGAAAATGTGTGAATTTTGTGTGAATTTTCAAATGCGGGTAGCATATATATCAACTTCCTCCTTTGATTTTTTTTATCAATTTTTGCATTTCATACATAGAGGTATTGAGAACCATTATGCGCCATTCAGTCCTAGGGTGGAATGCGTAAAAATGCAGCAAACTGACAGGTGTTTTTCACAGCAAAATGCACATGAAAATTTGCATACAGGATAGGACCTCCATGAATTTCATAGCATGCAAATTCTAGTTCAGGCAATTGCTTTAAGAAAAAAAAAAAAAAAACATAAATGAAAACTAGGCCTTGCACAAGTTACATATTGTTAGATCACCTAAACACTAGTGGTAATACACATTTGTCGTTGGTATGTCTGGTAATAGCTGGGGCTCTTCTGTGATTGTACAGACCACTTATCAGCTTTGTTGGATCAGCTCAGAGGGGGGTCTTTTAATTAAACTGAGATGAGAAACAGATTTTTTTAAGGAAAAAGCAGATTCTTTTATATTCAGTTATTACCAAGGCGGGTAAGTTTGGCCTCCGCCACAGGTGCCCATGTAAAAAGCTGCTATTAGCGGATATAACTGGAAATTCGAGGGATGAAGGCACCCAATAAAATACGAACTGCAGCTACAAATAGAAGGTGCATGGGGCGGTTGGGGTTGGATAGGGTTAGACATTGGTTGAAGGGTTGTTTAGGGTTAGGCATCTTTATGGAGGGTCAGTTAGGGTTAGGCATTAATAGAGGGAGGGCAAAACTGAGACTGAGGTCAGGTTAGTTGATAGTGAAATACTGGTAAAAATAACCAATATTTTAATCAATAATTACTATTGTAATTACATAGAGCTTAATAATAGAATATTGGTAATTTTATCGATATTCTACTAGCTTCTATTTCCGGTGCCCATTTTGCATGCATGCAATTATAGCAGTCTCAAGGCAGTGAAAGCAAATCACACTTGGAAAAAGATATTGCAGAAATGTCAATCTGGTCTAACAGTAAGTCTATATGTTGTCAGTGGGGCTTACCAAACTTGCACACACAATTGGACTGTTTTGTCTAAGGCCCCGTTCACACTTGAGCGTTTTGCCGGCAATTTAGGCAAAACGCTCAAACCCTAGCCCCTATGGGCCCATTCTTACTTGGCCGATTTGCGCTAATCGCCGCAAATGGCCCAAAATTGTGAACCGCAAACTCGTAGCCTGCACCATTTTCAGGTGATTTCCCGGCGATCACGTTTCAGTGCTATAGAAGCACTAACCGCGATCACAGGAAAATCGCTGCAGTGTTCAGTGATTTTTCCGCGTGAAATTGCGGAAAAATCACTTCCGCAAAACGCGCTTCTGAGTGTGAATGGGGCCTTATGAAAACATTGAAAATGCTAGTCTGAGAGCTTGAAGCTGTACAATATGGGAGTCAACTTTATGGGCTAAATTCTATACAGCCCCAGTTGAATTTCCACCAACAAGTCCTGTACCATTCCGAGTGTTCTGGTCAATGGGAATTCCCATAAAATCAATTTTTATTTTTTTTTTTGCTCAGCTTTAGTCATGATGAACAAGAAATTCTTCTAAGTTGTTCATTAGCCCAACCCAAGAGGCAGAACCTGACATTAGTGAATAAAAGTGGACCGGAACTCTCGCACAGGACAGAAGGAAAACATAAGAAAGAAATGCACCCTGTATGTATTCAGAGAGTTTAGCCTGTCTAATTCCCCCTTATCTGTGTCTAATCACGAATTGTAATTTGATCACTCCCTGTGTCACATGACTGCCAATGGCAGAGAGGGCAAATAAGCTCATTTGAAAGCACAGGCTGTTAACAATATGTCTGCTTCCCTGAATCTGGAAGTAGAAACAGTGCATATTGATTTTAGGATTTGTATCAGCTTTAACTAAGAATTTTTTTTTTTTTTGAAGGTTATTATGCTGTGTTGTGTCTTTACAACTTTTTTGTTGAGGAACAAGTTGAAACACCTAAAAAAGTATTTTGCTAGCTATTGTTCAAAGAGCTGATAAGACTGATAAGAAGTCAATCCAACTGTTGGATTGACTTCTTATTAGTCTTATCAGCTCTTTGAACAATAGCAAAATTCTTTTTAAAGGGACTCCGAGCTCATCTAAAAAATAAAAGTTGTACTCACCCGGGGCTTTTTCCAGCCCAGTGCTGGTCGGGAGGTCCCACGACGGCGTCCTGGCTCCTCTCCTACTCCACGCTCCGGAATGGCTGACCGGCCGCAGCCCGGGCGACACTCGCCCGAGTGTCGGGCTGCTCCTTCCGCGTATGACGCGGCTGACGTCACACGCCGGCCGCCTCACGTCATTACCGAGCATGCGCGCTTTAATCGCGCATGCGCAGTACTTTCACGCCGGCTGCCGTGATGACGCGAGGCGGCCGGCGTGTGACGTCAGCTGCGTCATACGTGGAAGAAGCAGCCCGACACTCGTCTAAAGCTTATGGAACTTGATCCCATTAAGCAACAGCAGTGTTGATTATTCAGTTATGTTGTTAGGCCTCAACGTTTACCTCCTAGGTTAAAGCTAATTATGAGAATTTTCCATTTGTCATTAATAATTTGTTCAGAAGTGACATCTTTCTACACGTGGAATTGGTCTTGAAAACGTTCTGTATCATCTGTACAGAAACTGGAGGGACACCGTGGTTAAAATCCTGGAAGAAGGCTCTAACACAACTCTGTTGAAAATAGAACGCCTAGCATTCCCTGCCAATCCCCACCGGCTAGTCAGGCGTCCTCCTTGCTTTTTAGTAGTATATACGGTACATTTGCATAGGTAGAGGCTTCAAATTGAGCAGGATTCATAAATTATGGATATTTTTTCTTGATTCATTTTACCTTCAAATAACCGCTTTCGCTTCAGTGTACAAATTGTGCTTCAGACCGGTACCTGGCTCCTCACTCAGAGCTGTGTGTGTTTTAATTAGAGTACAATTCAAGGCCCTGCTATTCAATACTATTCAATTTGAAATTGTAACCATGCCACAAGGATGCTTTTCAGAAGGCTTATAAAGAGCTCTGGAAATGCTTATGCATTCAATCCACAGAGTATTTTCTCCTAGGTAATAATGGAGAGGAAGCACGTTAGCCTTTTGGTGAGTCAGCAGCTTCTCTTCAGTAAATTAAGCAATCCCCATCGAACGAAAGCTCATACGGGTGAATGATCAACTTTTTCTCTGTCTTTTGGCAATAAGAAAAAGCATGCATTACTTGCTTTACTGAAATGCAAAAAAATAGCTTCAAACTCGAATTAGAATCTGATTAGTGCACTCTTATCAGTACTAGTCTGTGACTATCAGACTGTTTCTGAACCTATTAGAAGCAGGCCTTTGGGTGCCTCTTAGCCTAATATCAAATCAATCAGTGTGTGACGGCTGGGGTGGGAGGGATGGAGGGGCGCACTTTGGTGTCTCAGCCTTGGGGGCTGGAGGAGGCTTTGGTTAGAAGTAATGTTGGTAATATATTAGCATTTCAAAGGAAAATTCCACTTTTGACCACATTAACATGGCTTTCGACACCCCCAATCTCCACATTTAGACAAGGATGGATTTATGCTTAAGCCACCCATGGACCAACCATCTTGTGGCTTTTCTATGTGTAACACTGCAGCCCTCCTCCCGTTTCATGTGCAGCCACCTTTTCCAAGTGTAACATCCTTGTACAGCAGGCCCTTTCTTTAACATATGGTGTCCTCGGCCAACGACTCCCCTCTTTCATGTGAGGCCCCCAATTTGCAGTCTCCTCTTCATATGCACCAACCCGTCTTCCATTTCTTGCCCCCACCCTAGGGAAGCAGCTGCCCCAGGCCTGGGCCCTTACAGCCTTTCCAGAAATCCAGCCTTGTATGTACACCTTTCAAAAGCATCTTTATTTAGTAGTCAATGGGTAATATGTTGACTGGGAGGACAGACACATTTCCTCCCACAAAGCCTAGTGGAGCAGGCCATGACTCCAGCACATAAACATGCTCCCTTCCATAGGTCTGAATGAGGGAATCCATGGGCTCGATTCACAAAGTGGTGCTAACCCAGTTAGAGACTTTAGGCGTGATAACCATTGCACCACGCTGGTGAAAAGCCAGTTTAGGCATGATACGTTTAGGAGTGATACGTTTAGGCGTGATAAGTTTAGATAAGTTTAGATCACGTGCAAAGTTCCGCATGCAAAGCAGCGCCATTAAACTCTATGCGCAGTGTACCAGACTTTGCTAGCAAAGCAAAACTGTTGATCAGCTGTGCACTGCGGTGCTAACCCAGTTGGTGCTATAGTTATCACACCTAACCTTATCACGCCTAAACTGAGTTTAGGCATGATAAAGGGCTTTTCACCAGTGTGCTAACTGTTAGCACCGCTTTGTGAATCAAGCCCCATGAGTTGGTCTAATAACAAAGGCTCCCTACAACCCAAAAGACAGAAGGTTAGGTAAGTGGCACCAAATGCCAAATAACCAACCAGAAGGCACTGTAGAGACCAGATCTACTGAGATAGTTTGCCAACCCTTCCCCATAAAACTCGGCTAGCCAGGTCAGAAGATACTATGTGATATCATCACTGAAGCTTTGTGGGACTTTGGGTGGTTTTGTGTTTGGGATTAGGGAGGATAGAGAAGAGGACCTGGAGGAGGAGATGGCAAGGAGATAGAAAAATGTACTTAAAAAAAAAAATACAAATTTGAAGTGATTCTTTTACAGCTGTTTATTAAAAAAAGATACAGTCCGTCCTTAGAAATCCATAGGCGATAGTGATCAACCTCCAGGGTTGGATATTTGACTTCTATGGTTAATAAAATGAAATGCCAGTAGTGGAAGAAAAACTATATACAACAAATTAACTGCTGCATGTTAACATAAAAGGGATGCATACTAAGGCTGGAAACATACTCGGCTTGTGCAATATTTATGCAGCCTTATTAGCATTATTATTATTTTATTCTACAACCTTGCTAAAAAAATGTGTAACATGAGGATTCACAATTGGGATATACAAAGTGTTTACAGAGGACAGGTTTGTGCAGAAACCCAGCACAGACTGAGCTATAGCCACTAACGAAGTCTTTAACTCCTAGTTACTTGTTAGTGTGGTGATTGATGCAAAAACACTTATATAAGCCTCAATAAGGAAACTCGATATACTGTACATACAGAAACAGACAAAACGTGAGGACAACATCAAATGAAGGAGTAACGAAAATAACATATACATTACAATTATATATATATATATATATTGTACCTAAAAAGTGGAAATTAGGGACTTAGTGGACCTGTCACTTAAAGTCATGTATACTTGAATGGATTTGAATGACCAAGGGACTCTTCACTGAACATCTACACATCCCTACAGAGTGATGCTCTGCGCATGGATCACTTCCAACCATTCACACTTCATCACAATCGGAAAAAGTGTTCTGTATCAGTGATATTCAAAGTTTTATAGTCCAGGGACCACTGTCCAATGCCAAGGGCTACCTACATGCACATCAAAGACTACAAGACCATGTATGTTTAATGTATGCTGAAACTTAGGCTGAACTACATTTGTGGAAAGAATTAATAATCCGGACATTTGTATAGCGCGTTTCTTTTGACGGACTCAAAGCGCTCGAGCTGCAGCCACTGGGACGTGCTCAAGAGGCCACCCTGCAATGTTAGGGAGTCTTGCCTTGAACTCCTTACTGAATAGGAACTGACCCTAGCCAGGATTTGAATCCTGGTCTCCCATGTCAAAGGCAGCGCCCTTAACCAGTACACTATCCAGACATAATTTGATCTCTCCAGTGACTATGTAAATCATTTTTGCTTAGCATGCCAACAAAATGGCATTTGGCCAACGTTTCATGTCACAGCTTGTGGCTCAGGCCCATTAGTGGTAACCATAGAACAGTCTCAGAATCACTGGTCTATAAAGCTATAAGAGGTGGAAGTTCTATCCATGGATGTCAAATCACATAACCTCTTGAAAAGAGGAATCTAAGTGAACATCGCATTTGTGTTTTGGTCCACTTTTTTAATCACTGCTAGAAAGAAAGTCAAGTGCTCCGAATGGTGGGTAGGGGACCCAATCACACATTGGGCTCGATTCTCTAACCAGTGCTAACTCAGTTAGCATGTGGTAACACTTTGCACGTGCAAACTAGGGTGCTAAGTAGTTTGCATGGGCAAAGCTGTTACTGTTTGCATGCTAGCGCACGTAAAGTTTAGCATGCGCAAAGTTTTGCGACCGTGCAAAGTATGCTTATCACGCTAGTTAGCATGCAAAGTGGCTGATTTTGCATGCAAAGCTTTATGCGCAAAACTTTGCACGCGCTAAACTTTATGTGTGCAAACTCTTACGCTCTCATTAGTGTGCGAAGAGGCAGTTTGCACGTGATCAGCCGTTTTTCACTGGCGTGCTAACACTTAGCACAGTTTTGTGAATCAAGCCCATTATGTTGCAAATTTCTGTTGTCTCTTAGTTTAAAATAGGTAATGTAGAAAAGATATAAAAAAATAAAAATAAAAATGGCAGTGTAAGACATCATATGGAACTGGGAATCAATAATAACAGAGGTTGTGAAGGTAAAGTATACAAATATTGTTAGTCACTGGCCTGGTGCACACCAAAAACCGCTAGCAGATCCGCAAAATGCTAGCAGATTTTGAAACGCTTTTTCTTCATTTTCTGTAGCGTTTCAGCTAGCATTTTGCAGTTTTGTGAAGCGTTTTTGGTGTAGTAGATTTCATGAATTGTTACAGTAAAGCTGTTACTGAACAGCTACTGTAACAAAAAACGCCTGGCAAACCGCTCTGAAGTGCCGTTTTTCAGAGCGGTTTGCGTTTTTCCTATACTTAACATTGAGGCAGAAACGCATCCACAATCCAAAATCTGCAGCAGCCCGGGAGTATGCGTTTCTGCAAAACGCCTCCCGCTCTGGTGTGCACCAGCCCATTGAAATACATTACCCTAGCGGATCCGCACCCGCAAGCGGATCGCAAACCGCAGCAGAACCGCTCTGGTGTGCACTTGGCCTTAGAGTTTTGTTTTTCATTTATTAGCTATCCTTTTCTATGCTTTATGACGTTTTCCAACACTAGACTTGCATTGTGCTCAACACTGAAATGTATCATAGGCAGTGATGAGGAAAAATGCAGATATTCTTTTCACACTCATTTTCGCGAAAATACTGTAAAATTCGACTACCGAAAATGTTATCGAAACTCATTTTGTTATACGTTTGTGATTTTTTTTTTGGGAATGTTTCACAAATTTTCACACTAAAAATAAACATTTTTGCACTTTTCGTGAATTTTAAAATAATGATTTTTCGCATTTTCATGATTTTTTTTTACATTGGAAAGAAAAATGACTTTCCTTTGACCATATTGGGAAAATACAATGTTTTTTTTGGCAAATATTTTCTCAAAATCAAAAATAGCATTTTTGATGCAAAAATGACAAAATCAACACTGATCATAGGCACAGGTGGATGAGAGGAGAATAGGGGTGAGGCTGCAGGAAGACATTACAATCTGCAGAGATGTGAGTCTCAAGGATCAGATTAGATGCAACCTGTTCATTCTAGGTTTGTCTCTCTTCAAAGTTCTTCATTGGGATTCAAAATAGTACTGTACAAAAAATACTACAAAACTACAAAGAGGACTTTTTTTTGCTCAAAGTGGTCTTTACGCTCCTGGCATCACTAGCATAGTAAGATTAAATAACGTTTTTATCCTGTCACAACTCCTTTTAGAAATAAAAATCCCAGTTGAATATGATATTTTTTATATCTAAGATTCCACATACACCTGCTTTGACAGAGGTTACTATTAATAAATAACTAATCTGAATAACTAATTTTCCCAACACACAACCCCATGATCTTTAGAAAAGTATGTGGTTGTGTGATATTTCTGCTGCCCACCATAAAGTCAGACTATATATACATACAGCACATTAGCCAATTATACTGGCTGTAGCTTCAAATTTACACTGAGCCAGTATCATGTAGGCAAAAGTAATATCTGGTCCATGATGGTGTTTTGGCATCTGTTGGTTTTCAGGAAGAGCTGTATTTGTTTGTCAGGCGAGAACTGCTGCGATCCAAAACCAGGTCATGACCATTGGCCTTCCATTTCCCACCAGAGCCCTTCTCGTCCATAGGAGTGATGGCGAGGCTTGGCCTGTGGCACCAGCAGCATAAACAGGACTGCAAAAAATAAAATCAAGATTCTCATAAATACTGTATACTTCTTAAACTGTAAACATAGAAGAGTTTACAAAAAAAAAATGTTGTTAAGCGTAAAGGTTAAAGTGAACCTCCAGACTAAAAATCTACTCAGCAGCACTGAAAAAGCTTGGCGTTTCTTTAACAGTTTCACAGCATCAGAACTTTGTTTTTCTTCCCCAAGCCTCATTTTAGCTGCACAGAAGCTAAGCTCCACCCCATCAAAGAAATTTGCCCAGGTATTTTTCCCCTGATGCTGTGCAAAACATGTTGGGATTTCTGATGTTGTTCTCGTTCTGCTGTTTTGGTGCAAATTTGTTGGTTTTTTTTATTTGTATTTGGGATTTGAAGCCTAGCATGTGCAGTGTTCTTGTTTAAATAACCTTTTATCAGAGCAATCAAAGTGCACATTTCAGTCTTCAAGATATCATGGTGCGTATGTGTTGTCCTCCAGCACTATTAGTTCCAGCGCTTTGTAGTTTTGTGCACAATTGATTTTGCATACAGTTGAAATTGACACTGGTTTAGCAGTTAGTAGAACAATGGTGAATTTACCTATACTTTACTATCTACTTTTACTGTTAGTAGAATTTACCGGTTAATGTACTATGATTGTACCCTAACGTGAGCCCTGCCCTATTTATGCCTAACCCCCTATCTATGCCTAACACACCTTCAACGCTATAACCCAGAGGTCCGCTAAAGTATAGTGGAACTCCGGCGTCTGCCATAGCCACTAATTATTCCCATATGATTACCGCGAGGCTGCAACTTGGGACACCCACATTCTTAAACACCAAATTAGGCGCAATCTGCACCCAAATTAACTGATTCAGTCATAGCTCCCCTAATATAAAATAATATTTCCAAAACCACCCAATTTAACTTTCTCCAAATGAAATGTAAAAAAAGAAATCTATCCTATATTTTAGCTAATTCCTTTCTAAGGTAGCATCCTCCCCCACCCCACAACATAAAAAAGCCAGCATATAAAGCATATAAAATCCTGATGCCAAAATCGGTCAGTAGTAGTACTGAAATGGCCAAAATTACAGTTGTTGCTGTGCAATGTTGGTGTCCGCATCTTGAGGATGGGGGAAATCCAGTACTGTTATTTCAGCACCAAGCATGTTTTGGTCCATCTGTCTTCAATGACAATGACCCACTCCAAAGAATGAAGCATCACAAGCTAAGGACAGATATGGAGCTGAAATACTTTGGCATCAGTTTAGCTGCTTTGTGGTTTGCTTTTACCGTTGTATATTCATGGATTAGAACTGTTACCTGGAAGCAGTTTTTGAACTTCCTGCTGACAAAGTAGAGCGCCACTGGGTTTATACAGGAATTCAGGGAGGCCATGTTGATCCCAATGTAATTCATAACTAAGAAAAAGCTAAAGAAGTAAATGAAACAGATTAGTATGCTATCTATATGTCAAATTAAGGGATTATGCACACATTTACATACTTCTCAATGAGGAGATTAAAGAGAACCCGAGGTGTGTTTAAAGAATGTTATCTGCATACAGAGGCTAGATCTGCCTATACAGCCAAGCCTCTGTTGCTATCCCAAACCCCACTAAGGTCCCCCTGCACTCTGCAATCCCTCATAAATCACAGCCAGGCTGTGTTTACATCTGTAGTGTCAGTCTCAGCTGCTCCCCCGCCTCCTGCATAGCTCCGGTCCCTGCCCCCGTCCCCTCCCTCCAATCAGCAGGGAGGGAAGGGATGCAGGCGGGGACTGGAGTTCTGCAGGAGGCAGGGAGAGCAGCAGACTGACACTATAGAGATAAACACAGCCAGCTCTGACAAGCTGTTTGTCAGCAGCGTGGCTGTGATTTATGAGGGATTGCAGAGTGCAGGGGGACCTTAGGGGGGTTTGGGATAGCAACAGAGGCTGGGCTGTATAGGCAGATCCAGCCTCTGTATGCAGATAATAATCTTCAAACCCACCTCGGGTTCTCTTTAAAGTATTTTAGTGTTAAAGTAGTTCATGTTCTGGTTGTGAAATGCACAGATTTTTTGTTGTGTATTTTTATCCTTCCTAGCATTACTTTCCTCTGCACTGTCTGGAAGTAAATCTGCTTTGGATGGTTACTCACCATAGTTAGTTGTCCACAGTGGCGTTCCTACCATAGGGCGGCAAGGGGCGCCCCGCTCCGGGTGTCGGGTGCCCCAGGGGGTGTCATCAAGGCCTCCCACAGAGGCCTGTGCAGGAGGGGGAAGCAACACAGAATGGAGGGGTGGTGGTGAAAGCGGCAGGGAGGGGGGACGGACCCCCCACCTCCCTCACCTGGGTCCCCTCCTTCTGGCGCTTCACCCCTCCTAATTAACAGCAGCTGTAGATAAGCGGGCAGGAGCGGGCGGAGAGGACTTACTCACCTGCTTCCTGCATTCCAGGTGATGGCGCACAGCGTCATAGTCTCGTGACGCTGCTCTCCGCCTTCTCCACCGCCCACTGTGCTTCCTGATTCGTGGAAGCGCAGCGAGTGACAGAGAAGTCGGAGACCAGCGTCACGTGAGGATGGCGCTGTGCGCCATCGCCAGGAAGCAGGTAAGTCCTCTCCGCCCGCTTCTGCCCGCTTATCTAAAGCTGCTGCTAATTAGGAGGGGGGGAGGCGCCAGATGGAGGGGACCCAGGTGAGGGACCCCTCCTTTCAAGCTTCCCCCATACCAGGGGCAACTATACTACTGGGGAAACTATACTGGGGAGTGGGGGCAACTATACTAGCTATTCTGGGGGCAACTATACTAGCTATACTGAGGCAACTAAACTAGCTATATTGGGGCAACTAAACTAGCTATACTGGGGGCAACTAAACTAGCTATACTGGGGAAACTATACTAGCTTTACTGGGGGCAACTATACTAGCTATACTGGAGGCAACTATACTAGCTATACTGGGGGCAACTATACTAGCTATACTGGGGGCAACTAGTCTAGCTTTACTGGGGCAACTAAACTAGCTATACTGGGGGCAACTATACTAGCTATACTGGGGGCAACTAAACTAGCTAGCTATACTGGGGGCAACTAGGCTAGCTATACTGGGGGCAACTATACTAGCTTCACTGGGGGCAGCTATACTGGGGGCAACTATACTAGCTATACTGGGGGCAACTATACTAGCCGTACTGGTGCAACTATGCTAGCTAATACTTTAAATTACAGTTAGCTCCGCCCTCATCTGGTCATGATCATGCCCATTTTTCGCAAGTTGTGGCCACGCCCATTTTTTTTGGGGGGGGGGGGGGCTTTTAATACCCAGCACCGGGTGCCAAATGCCCTAGGTACGCCACTGGTTGTCCAAAGTTAGTTTATCATCTGATAGCAATCAACTTCTTATGGATGCACAAAGATGGGTCCAGATATTTTTGCTGTTCAAGGCAAACTAATTTTATGTCCCCTCTTCTTAGCCTCACCCCCATGCACACTAGTGATCAGTGGCGTAGCTAAGGAGCTATGGACCCCGATGCAAGTTTTACAATGGGGCCCCCCAAGCACTCTATACATAACAATTAATAGGGCGCACCAAAATCTGCCAAAGGCAACTACAGTGTCAGAGTTACAAGAAGGGGATGGGGAACAGTTTCTAATGAGTACCACTATTCAAAGTATCTATAGAAGTGATTATTATGAGCACAGAACCAATAGAGAGCTAATACTGTAGTTGAGGGAGGGCCCTTTGGGGACCCTCTGGCCCAAGTGCCCCAATGCGGTTGCTACCTTTGCATCCCCAATTGCTACGCCCCTGCTAGTGATTTCTGAGTAAGCCATGGGTTAGGGTATATCGCTGGAAATTTCGGCACAGGGTAAAACCAGAAGGCGGCTCACCCTTTGCTTGCACAAACTCCTGCCCCACAGCACCTCCTGGCCGCAATAGCAGCATAGGGGGCGATATACAGGCTGGGAACGCGAAGAATCACTCGCGTTCCCATGCCTGTCGGCCGGTGACGGCCAAGCCGGAAGTGTTCGCCGGCGGGTGCAGAAGCATCTGAGCGGGGCTGCGAGGGCACCGATCGTCTGCAGGGGGCTGAGGGAAGCCCCAGGTGAGTTCATCTCATTTTTTTTGGTTCACTTTAGGTTCACTTTAACAAGGTGAATGCATATGCACATATGACAGGTTATAATAAGAATGGGAATTGTCATACCTGTCGTATGTCATTTTTCTAAAAGAGAATCTGTAACTTTTTAAAATTGAAAAACAAAAATGATACTTATCTCGGGAGATGGAAGTCTCCTGAACCTAATGAGGCTCCCCATGTCCTCTTTAGGCAGCCCGATACAGCATTGGCAGCCCAAACAAGAATTATATGTGCCTGCCTGCCTGCGCAGACCACTAGCGATTTTCCTCAGTCTCCGGTGGAAATAACCAAGCCTAATAGAGTCATCTGCACTTGCGCACTAGAGCGGACCCAATCAGGATTGGATATTTTCGCTGGAGCATGAGGGAAAGCCACTAGTGAGCCTGTGTGCACTGACAAGCAACCAACTAGTGGACTTTTGGGGGTCCCAACACTGGATCACCTCTGCTGAGGAGGATGGGGGAAGCCGCTTTAGGACCCAGAGTTTACCCCCCTCCCGAGGTAAATACCCTATAGGGGCACTTTTTTTCTCTTCAGGGAGAAACACAATGACTGTTGTAAAGACAGTCAGTATATTTTATTTATGAATGCCAAATATGCAACACGCCTCGCAGGTTTGATCCCGCTTCATCAGGCAATAACAACGGAGCAATAGCATATGTGGTCAGTAGAAGAGCCAGGCACCTATAGCATATGTGGTCAGTAGAAGAGCCAGGCACTTCTATCCTAGACAGAGGTGCCTGGCTCTTCTACTGACCACATATGCTATTGCTCCGTTGTTATTGCCTGATGAAGCGGGATCAAACCTGCGAAATGCTTTGCATATTTGGAGTTCATAAATAAAATATATTGACTGTCTTTACTACAATCATTGTGTGTCTACTTGGAGGAGGTAAGTCCACCACTACCTCCTATATTTACCAAGAATTTGGTTTTTAAGTTCATTTAGCTTCCTTTTATCCTTTTGGCGCCTCTGTTCTCCTGCATAATATTGAGTCCACCCTTGGTGGAGGGTTGAACCCCCTTTTTCTCATCTACAGAGAGCGACTTCTTATTCCTGAGTAGGGTCATGAAAATTTTCCCACCTGCCTTTACAGTGGTTGCCTAATGGCAGGGATGGTCGTAGTCAGCCAATTTCGCTACGCTAGAACTACGCGTAGTTTTACGCAATTACGCTTCGCCAAACTACGGCTTCAAAATCAAATATTTGCTTCGTATGCATTTCGTAGACTACGGGTTAAAATACGCAATTACGCGTAGTGCGTAGCGTAGTACACGAGGACACTTATGCCATTATGCATAAAAATGTACGCATGAATTCCTCTGCAAAGTGCTTGTACCAGTAACTCTTCTATGCGTACATTCCCCTTTCCAATGCGTAATTTTGTATGCGCAATACACATGAGAACTACACGTAGGGGCGTAAACTAAGCGTAACGGTACTTCGCTACGCGTAAAATCATACGCGTAGTTTTGAGACTTCGCCTACGAACTACGATGCGTAGATGCGAACTATGATGCGCAAATTCGCACTGGCATAGTTTCTGCTCATCCATGCCTAATGGTAACCCTAGTTTGTGAGTATTAATATTTACTCTATCTAGTAACCATTTACCAGTACATATTACACTATTGGGGCTCTTGGTGTTCTTTGTTTTTTTTTTCTTTTCAGGTTCACTTTAGGATTTGGAGGTGTGGGTTGTAGGTGATAACATTTCATGAGTTGAGTCCTAGGGATGAAACCCTACTTTTGTAGTTGTATCAAATTAAAGTTATTGTCTGCTTTCAAGACTCCAGTTGTGTTGTTGGTGCTGAATCTAAAAGTTGTGACCACAAGTGAGCTCCCCTGTTTGGGTGCATAACACAACATAACTGATCAATCGCTCCTGCCTATTGTTAGTTTAACAGTTAATTTGGACATCCGCCATCATAGGACTGTAGCCGTGTTTAATTAATTTCATCTTAAGGCAATCCAGGTGTTTGTCTCAGATTTGACTGGATCTTATAGCTTGGCTTTAAATTATGGCGTTCGCTTAAATATAAGCAAAACCAGGAAGAGGGCCGTGTCCCAATGGTTGTCACCAGACATGAGCTCCGGATGAAATCCGAATGATTTTCATTCGGATTTCATCCAGATAATTAGTGCAGCTAATGTGGCTGGCAAGGGGGGTGTTAAACTTATCCAGAAGCCATCTTCTTTAACTCTTCCCATGTCGCGTCTCTTGCTGCGTCCGGGTTCCGGGTTGAAAGAGGAAGCCTAGTAGTCACATGACCGGGCTTGGAACACAGCATGGGACGCACCGTGGGACAGAATAAAGAAGAAGCTTGAAGGAGACTAAAGGAAACCGAGAGCCCAATATAGTGTAGTGTCTCAGTGACAATTAGTCAGGTGTACAACAAAGTAATGGTTATACTTACAAACGTGGGTCGCCACAAAGGCAACCATTGGAAAAGCAGGCGGTGAGAATTATAACCTGACCCCATTCAGGTTTAAGAAGTCGCTCTCTGTAGACAGGAAGGAATGGGGAGACACCCCTCCACCATGGGTGGAGTAGACAATTTGTAAAGCAGTAACTCAGAGGCGCCAAGTAGAGTAAAATCGATTAAAAACTGTTAAAAAGGGGGAAGTTGGTGGACTCACCTCCCTCGTAGAAAGAAAGACCGGACAATGGGACGTTACTCACAGTATAAAGTAACTTTTTATTAAAAGCTCCAAAGTTGCAACGCATTTCATGGGTCACAATCCCGCTTCATCAGGCAAACATTTTAGGAGGGTACAAAATCGAGTCAATGGCCTGGCTGAGCGCCTTTGTGAAATAAAGAAGAAAGCTGCTGGGTAAGTTTAACCCTCCCTCACCCACCCGCTCAGCTGCACCAATTACCTGGATGAAATCCGAATGAAACTCATTCGGATTTCATCCGGAGCTCATCCCTGGTTGTTACCTGCAACCCACACCTGGAAATCTTATAATAAGGACTTGACGATCATCATTTCACAAAAGCTGCGTTTAGAACACACAGAGTTGTGTGATTGTGATTTACTGAACTATTACCTCAGCAGCTCACATCTGTGTGGATCTGTCGCATTATATACAGTTTTCTTCAGTATGCTGCTGACATGAAGAGGCAACCAGCACAGGGCGAAAATGACCACCAAGCAGAACACTGTCTTCGCTACTTCCCTTCTCTGAAAAAAAAAAATGTACAGCTATTTAGACAAAGCACAGAGGATCATTTATTTTGTCAGAAATAATCAGGGCTGTATTTATACTTTTGGTTTCCCTTTTTCCAGCTCCCTTTTCCATGGTTAGCCCTCATTTGGGCAGCAGCTCGCCTAGCCTCCAGCCTCTATGGCCATCAAAGAGATCCATCCCTTTTCAGCAA
This sequence comes from Hyperolius riggenbachi, assembly GCF_040937935.1. Taxonomy (NCBI): domain Eukaryota; kingdom Metazoa; phylum Chordata; class Amphibia; order Anura; family Hyperoliidae; genus Hyperolius; species Hyperolius riggenbachi. The sequence continues at coordinate 92,199,278 of NC_090653.1, read as the reverse complement.
GCATGACTGGTTTCTTCTGGGACTCCCATTGGCAGACTGCCACAACCTAAGCTGTGTGTCCAGCTGGATGTCCTCAAAAGGCTCAGTCAGTAGATGCAAATATTTTCATCTTGCATGCATATTTCATGAAAATGTATGCAGAATGTTACTGGACTAATCAGATTCAGCAGGTCGTGCATTTGACTAGCTCACACCAAAGCTGAACTCAATTTGTATTACAACAGGTGTTATCATTTAAGCAGGTCATTTGGAAGGCAAGCTTATTGCTGTGCTCGCCTAACCTGGGCACCACCATAGACGTAATTATGACTGTAGCAGTGCAGCGGGATTGTCAGTGTAATTTGGGTGCCGACAAGAGCCCAAATGACTTCTTCCCCTGAGTTGCGACAACTTGGAGGGGGAATAGTATTTAATGCTGCCTGGAATTTCAGTGGGAGCAGGAAGAGCCCTCATTCAGCTCACCCTGCGCCCAACTGACCAGGCGGCAGAACAATATGTACTGGTTATAAGCTGCTTCGAAAGACTGTAATGCTCACTCAAAGGTGGCCACATACGATATAATAAAATGATCTAATTTTACACCAGTTCAATAATGATCAGTTGTACAGAAAAATTAAATGCTTCTTTTTAATTTGTTTGAGAAATCTGATTGAATTTAATTTTTTTTTTCTACAAAAGAAGATCGTGAGTGGTGATTTTTTTTCTGTTATATTTTTATGAATTTGAATGGTAGAAGGTAGATCAATTTATTGATTTGTAGACCCACACAATTAGAGTTTTCAATCATCCTTGATTTTCATAATCGGGGGAAAATGTAATATATGTGTGTAATACTTTGGTCAAATTTTTGAAATGTTACCATCAATCAGAAAAAATGTAATGTAATTCTTGAATTCAAAATAAATGTAAAAAATTGTATGGTGTGTGGCCAGCTTTACAGTCTGCATGTGACACAACATACTGTATGGATGACTAAATTAGACCTATTAATACGGTTCGGCATAGGGTGGATGTGGCCCTGTAAAATATATAAGCTATAGCCTTGCTATACACCAGCAGTTCCGGATGTAAGCCTTGCTACAGGAGCATAAAGAGATCATTTGCATATTCAGGAGTGATGCATTGTGGGGAAACCATGGTTGCTATCTTAAAGCTGAATTATCAAAAATATACTCTGTTTTAAGAAGAAAAATTACACTCAGCGAATTTTTTTTAGTAGGAGGGCTCTTCAGTCTCTTTTAGCCCCCTTTACCCTCCTAGTAGTTATGGGTCACCATGAGCTACCTGGGTATTCTGTAATAAGAACTACTCTGATTTAATGAATACAAAAATATTCAAATTAAATTTGATAATGGGCGGTTGTATCAGGCTGACCAACAAAACATGCAGGTAAGTAGTGTACAAAGAATTGATCACCCTATGTAGAAATCAAAATACACAGAAAATCAATTACCCGTAAACCAAAGACAAAAAAAATAATGCAATGCAATGAACAAAATGGCACAAGGCATACTGATGATCAATGCCAGTCTTATTTTGTGGATACTTTGCCGCATCCTCAGGCAGTGTATGTTTTTAGTCACCTATTTTGTGTTTGACATTTATCCACCCTTCACACCCTTTTTCGTTGCCTTCTAGTTTTGCATTTGAAATGCGTGAACACAAATACATAATTTTTTTGCATCACTCAAAGGACCACTATTGCAAAATAAATGAATAAAATACCTACTAGTCCATCTCCTTATGGGAGATTCTGAGAATTTTCTTTATGTTGAAAAGAACTTACTGAATGGCAGTTGCTTATGCTGCATACACACTTGAGATAAAAGTCTTTGGAAAAGGCAAGATCACAGACCAATTTTACCCCCTTCCATGTAGTATGAGAGCCATACTCTACACAGTCTATTCTATGGAGCTGCACTCCCCATCAGATAAAATTTTTGCAAGATGCTGCACACACAGACTGCTGTACACATGCAACAGATCAGTATCTGCAAAAGATATCTTCCTGCAATAGATCCATTCCTGCAAAATGCATTCATAGTCTATGAGATCTGCAGATCCTCATACACACCTTGTTTAACAAACTTCATCTGCATATCTGCCAATCATCTGCAGATCTGAACATCCATCCTGGTGGATCTGATCTGCAGATGATCTGCAGATGATTGCCTGTTAAACAAGGTGTGCATGATGATCTGCAGATCTCAGACTATGAATGCATTTTGCAGGAATGGATCTATTGCAGGAAGAGATCTTTTGCAGATAATGATCTTTTGAATGTGTACAGCATCTTTGTGTGCAGCATCTTGCAAAGATTTTATCTGATGGGGAGTGCAGCTCCATAGAATAGACTGTGTAGAGTATGGCTCTCATACTACATGGAATGGGGTAAAATTGGTCTGTGATTTTGCCTTTTCCAAAGACTTTTATCTCAAGTGTGTATGAAGCATAAGTCCAACTTTCAAAATCATGTGCAAATGTGGGGTGTGGAGGCTGATTGGAATATCATGAGTATGCAAATCATGAGTGTGGAGGCTGATTGGCATTTTTGTATAAATGCTTCCCAGGAAGTGATTTTGTAAGGAATAATGAAAATACTGAGACTCTCCTATGAGTAGATGGACCAGAGATGTCAGATTTTTACTACCTGCAGTAAGTGACACACAGGAAAAAAACTTCAATTTCAGTGCTAAATATTCTGGGACAAATGCACATCCTGCTCACATGTATTTTAAATTTAACAACTTTTTGTGATAGTAATACTTTCATTATGTGTCCACTGAACTGTGAAAAATGAGCAAAGACATTTTTAAATAAAGTTAATTTACACACCAACCTGTTTCATGTGATCATTGAGTGACATTCTCATGCCATTCTTTATGCTGAGCATCTCACAGGACATTAGTGTGTAGAAGACACCGGTGCAGGCCAGAGGCAGGCAGAAGTAAAAGCCAAAAAGCCACCACACTTTTACGTCTTGATAAAACTGAAACACAACAAGACAAGGTATAAGTAAATACACTATCAATGCAGGGCAGTTTCTAGGCTAGGTAGCCAGGTATAGGTTCCCCAGTATAGGTTGACCAGGTATAAGTGCACCAGTATAGGTAGCCAGGTATAAGTTCCCCAGGATAGGCTAGCCAGGTATAGATGCCCACAGTATATGTAGCCAGGTATAGGTTCCCCAGTATAGGTTAGCTAGTTATAGGTGCCCCAGTATAGGTTAGCCAGGTACAGATGCCCCCACTATAGGTAGCCAGGTATAGGTGTCCCAGTATAGGTTAGCCAGGCATTAGTGCCGCAGTATAGTTTCGCCAAGTATAGGTGACTGCAGTATAGGTAGCCAGGTATAGGTGCCCCCAGTATAGGTTGACCAGGTATAAGTGCACCAGTATAGGTAGCTAGGTATAAGTTCCCCAGTATAGGCTAGCCAGGTATAGATGCCCACAGTATATGTAGCCAGGTATAGGTTCCCCAGTATAGGTTAGCTAGTTATAGGTGCCCCAGTATAGGTTAGCCAGGTACAGATGCCCCCACTATAGGTAGCCAGGTATAGGTGTCCCAGTATAGGTTAGTCAGGCATTAGTGCCCCAGTATAGTTTCGCCAAGTATAGGTGACTGCAGTATAGGTAGCCAGGTATAGGTGCCCCCAGTATAGGTTGACCAGGTATAAGTGCACCAGTATAGGTAGCTAGGTATAAGTTCCCCAGTATAGGCTAGCCAGGTATAGATGCCCACAGTATATGTAGCCAGGTATAGGTTCCCCAGTATAGGTTAGCTAGTTATAGGTGCCCCAGTATAGGTTAGCCAGGTACAGATGCCCCCACTATAGGTAGCCAGGTATAGGTGTCCCAGTATAGGTTAGCCAGGCATTAGTGCCGCAGTATAGTTTCGCCAAGTATAGGTGACTGCAGTATAGGTAGCCAGGTATAGGTGCCCCCAGTATAGGTTAGCTAGGTATATGTGCCCCCAGTATAAGTTAGCCAGGTATAGGTGCCCCAGTATAGGTTAGCCAGGTATAGGTGCCCAAGTATAGGTTAGCCAGGTATAGGTGCCCCAGTATAGGTAGCCAGATATAGGTGCTCCCAGGATAGGAAGCCAACTGCAGGTGCACTCCCGGATAGTTAGCCAGGTATGAGTTTCACTAGTATAGCTAGCTAGATATAGGTGCCCCTAATATAGGTAAGCCAGGTATAGTTGCCCCCAGTATAAGTAGCTAGGTATAGGTGCACCAGTATAGGTTAGCCAGGTATAAGTGCCCCAGTATAGGTAATGGAGTGGGGTGCCGCGGCACACTGGGACTGGGTCCCGTCTCACAACATTTTTATTGAAATGTGCTTATTGTGAATTTGAGTACATGTAATAACTCCTCTGATACTCTTTGACAATGACATAAGGCTTTCCAAAGATGTTCAGTAACTATTGGGTTTTAATATACTCATCCACTGGTAGCTAGTCTTAGTCAATGTGGGGAGGGATAGGACACAGCACTCATCAGAATTTAGACAAGAAGTGTGCAAAGATCCACCCTGTGTACCTTCAGGATCAACGTACGTTGCAGCAAATAATTCTTGATCCACACGCCTTTAAAATAAAAACACCAAATTTGTTGTATAAATGTTAAAAAACAGACATGAATGCCTGAAAGTGTTAAAGAGGAGCTGTTAGGTATAGGGTCTCAGAGAAAAAAAAACACATATCAGTAGCTAAATATTGGCAGTACTTACATTACATATGCATTTCACTGTCCACGTTTGGATTTCACAGAATATTTATATAGTATTTGCAGAGATTGATGCTCCTGACAGCTCATGGCAGGTTCCATGGTTGTCTGTCTTGTATGAAGCCAATTGTAATGTAATATCCTCCCTTATCCTGCTTCCTGATGATTCGACTCACAAAAAAGATTAGGATCAAAGATCCTAATGGTTCATGATCCGGACAACACTACTGTGCAGTAAATATTAATTAGCCATGTGGCTAGGAACAATAGCGGACTCATGCAGTATACTCTAACGGAACATGTGCCCTGTGAACAGCACATTGATTTTTCAGTGTTGTGAGCTGGACTGCAAGATACAAGCTGCTGTAACATGAGCCTGTAACGTTTCACTGTGCCTTAGGGTGGGATAGGGAAATGAAGGGGAGGACCGAGGGAGTGCAGTGGGGAGAAGAAGCAGCCCCAGAATGCTTTGCAGTATCTGTTATGCGGCCTGCCGGCCTCCTTAGGAGCTTGGGAATATAGAGGCTTGCTGTTCAGCAAACATCAAAGTAAGAGAGATTTTTAACTTCAGTATTGCCTTTTTGGCTTCCTTCTAAACTGTTTAACACAGGAGAATAGAGGTTTAATTTAACTTTTGCAGCCTGACAGTTACTCTTTAATGTCTGTTTTAACATTTATACAACAAATAAGGTGCTTTTATCTGAACAATGCGGATGAAGGATTTTTTACTGGCCATAGTCAATATTGCTGTTTAAAGTGAACCTAAACTGAGAAAGATATGGATTTTTTCCTTTAAAACAATACCAGTTGCCTGACTCTCCTGCAGACACACAGGTGTCTCTAATACTTTTAGCCCCAGCCCCTCAAGAAGCATGCAGATCAGGTGCTCTGACTGAAGTCAGACTGGATTAGCGGCATGCTTGTTTCAGGTGTGCGATTCAGACGCTATTGCAGCCAAAGAAATCAGACTGCCAAGCAACTGGTATTGTTTAACCCTCCTGGCTGTAACCCCGAGCTACACTCGGGGAAGACGCCGCAGAGGATTTCTCTGCCCCAGGAGGGATTTTTTAAATAAAAGTTGTTTTATCCTCTGTAGTTAGCACTTCGCTAGCTACCATTGTCCCCCAAGTCCCTCTGCTCTTTATTGATAGCCCCTGATCGCCGCAGTTATACGTACCCCCCCCCCCAGATTCCGCAATGGCGCAGCCTCTCCAATCAGCTCCAGGCCTCGTTATGGGGAGGATCTGGATTGCGCATGATGTCAATGTCTGATCGTTGCCATAGCGACGACTGAAGCTCATTGGGGAGGCTGTGGCTCTCGCAGAATCGCAGCTAGGTAACGTATAGCGGCGGCAATCTGGGGGATCAGAAGGGTGCGGGGGACTTCGGGGACAATGGTAGCTAGCCTAGTGCTAGCTACAAATGATAAAACAACTTTAATTAAAAAAAATCCCTCCTGCGGACGCAGCCTCAAACTGCGTACCGCCAGGAAGGTTAAAAGGAAATATCCATATCCCTCTCACTGAAGGTTCCCTTTAGGGACAGAACACAACAGGAATCTCCAAAAGAGAAGGAAGGCTGACTTAGATGCACTGTAACAGCAAGACACTTTTATTATATTGGTTATTGTTCCAACCCCAAATCATATCACTTACCTGCATGAAAGATGATGACTGTTTAAGTGGCAACATGCAGACTGGAATTGTCTGTCCCCTATATTTCAGGTCCACCAAGTCAAAAGCTATGGCTTCTGGGACAGCGAGGAGGATGGCCACAGCCCAGATCAAAGTAAGTTCTATGGCCTTCCAGAGTGGAATTCCAATACCTCGTATTCGGTTCCAGGATGCAACAGCCCGATATCTGTCAGAAAATCAAGTAACCTAGCTCAGCATTGATCTGTCTGCATGTTTTATTTTTAAAGGGGCACTACAGCGAAAAACTGTAACATTTAAAATATGTGCAAACATATACAAATAAGAAGTACATTTTTTCCAGAGTAAAATGAGCCATAAATTACTTCTCTCCTATGTTGCTGTCACTTACAGTAGGTAGTAGAAATCTGACAGAAGTGACAGGTTTTGGACTAGTCCATCTCTTTATAGTGGATTTTCAGGGATATATTTATTTTCAAAAGCACTTAGTGAATGGCAGTTACTCTGTCCAACTGCCAAAAAAAGCTGTGTAGGGAGCAGGGAAGCTGGCCAGTATCATTGTTTAACCCTCCTGGCGGTTTGTAAAAATCCGCCAGGGGGCAGCAAATACGTTTAAAAAAAAAAAAAAAAAAATTTCATGTAGCGAGACGAGGTCTCGCTACATGATAGCCGCTGCTCAGCGGCATACCCCCAGCCCCTCCGATCGCCGCCGGCGATCGGAGATCAAGAGATCCCGTTCAAAGAACGAGATCTCTTGGAGGGCTTCCCCCGTCGCCATGGCGACGGGGCGGGATGACGTCACCGACGTCATCGACGTCGTGACGTCAAAGGGGACTCCGATCCACCCCACGGCGCTGCCTGGCACTGATTGGCCAGGCAGCGCACGGGGTCTGGGAGGGGGGGCAGCTGCGGCGACGCGTATAGCGGCGGATCGGCGGGTAGCGGCGGCGATCGGACACTGCACGCAGCTAGCAAAGTGCTAGCTGCGTGCAGCAAAAAAAAAAATTATGCATATCGGCCCAGCGGGGCCTGAGCGGTGCCTCCCGGCGGCATAGCCCGTGCTCAGCACAGGCTTACCGCCAGGGAGGTTAAATCCTTTTTCGGGAATATCTTTATAAAGAATAAAAGCCTTGCTGAGAATCCCCTATGAAGAGATGGACTAGTCCAAAACCTGTCACTTTTGTCAGATTTCTACTGCCTACTAAGTGACAGCATTATAGGAGAAAAGTAATTTATGGCTCATTTTACTCTGGAAAGAATGTACTTCTTATTTGCCCCTTTAAATTTTATTTTTACTATACAAACAATTGAATCAACTGTAATCCTAAAGGTGCACATACATGGTACAATTTTTCATTTTCTTTCGATTAGATAATTTAGTTTGATTATTCCGTTAGATCGAATATAAAGATTTTTGCAGCATGTCCGATCAGATTTTTCTCGAAAAAACAGGATAATCGTTTTAATTTCTAGATCGAAAAAACAAATATTTTCAACTTTCATTTGATTCGATCATTTAGATCGAATAAACGGGAAAATCGAACGTTTTTATTGTATCGTGTATGGGCACCATTAGACCTTGTTCACATTATAAATTGCCAGCGCTATCGCAAGCGCTACGCGATTTATTGAGCTTTTTTCAAAGCGCTTTTCCCTGCACGTTGAGCTTAGAAAAGCGCTTTTCTAAGCGCTTTTGCTGAGCCATTCAAATTTTCACTTCCTGACTTCAGTGAGGAAGTGAACTCTATGACCCGGAAAAGAATAAATACAATGTACTTATTTTTAAAAGTGCTACACAAAGCGCTTTTTCAACCATTTTGGGCTTTTCCTATACCCTCCATTATAGCAAAAGCGCTTTGAAAATGGTACATGTAGCGCATTTGCTATTTGCTAAAATCGAATGCTCATATGTGAGCACTCTCATGGGAAATCATTGCACAAGAGCTTTTAGGGTGATTTTTCTAAAATAGCCAGTGCTTAAAAAAAATCCACAAACGCTATAGTGTGAATCAGCCCTCAAAGGACCACTATAGTGGAAAATTGTAAAGTGTAAAATACATGTAAACATATACAAATAAGAAGCACTGTACCTTTCTTCCAGAGTAAAATGAGACATAAATTATTTTGTCGCTGTTACGTACAGTAGGTAGTACAAATCTGCCAGAACCGACAGGTTTTGGACCATTTCCTCATGGGGGGGGGGGGAGGATTGTTAGTATTTTGTTTATTTTTTACAAGAGCAATTCCTAAAAGGTATCTATACAAATATTCCAGCTGCCCCTCTACCTGTTTTGTACACCATTGTGGCAGTTGGACTGAGCAACTGCCATTCACTAAGTGCTTATAAAGAAAACCCTGAGAATCCCCCATGCAGAGATGGGTTAAACCAAGAACTGGCAGTTTTCTACTAACTACTGTAAGTGGCAGCAACATAGGAGAAAAATAATTCATAGTTCATTTCACTCTGGGAGGAATGTACTTTGGAGTTGTATGTGTTTACACGTATTTTAAACATTTCCAGCGATAGTAGTCCTTTAACCAATTTATCATAAAGAGTTAAAACAAAAGAAAAGCAGACAGAAAGAAAATAAAATATTTTAATGAAATAAACACAATGGTTTTTTGTTTCTTTCCAACTTATTAAAATTAAACTTTATAATATTGTTGTGCTTTCCAGACACTCTTTTCATTCTTGCAATTCTCACTCATTATTTGCCCACGACAAACAGACTTGGAAGCATTCCTCTCAATACAAACTGCTGGCTGAAGGGGTTAATAAGATATATATTTTCATAAGAAAAAGCATCATCATCAGCTATTAGCTGGCAGTCACTGTGGCCGTCTTTTTGAGCAATTTAGAACATAAAGCTAAATAAGGATGGCTGAGAATCACTTGTTAAAAGACAACTGACGTGAGAAAAATATGGAGGCTGCCATATTTATTTTCTTTTAAACAATGCCAGTTGCCTGGCAGCCCTGCTGGTCTTTCCAGCTGCAGTAGTGTCTGAATCACACCAGAACACCAGATCTTACAATAAGGGCTCTTTCACACTTGCGCAGATTTTGTGCGTTAACGCAAACGGGTAACGTTTGCGTTAACCAAGGTAAAATGAAAGTCCATAGACTTTCATTTTACCTTTCCGGTTCCGAAGCACCCGGGCGCAGTTTTTCGTCCAACGCACCCGCGAGCCGGCGTTTTCCGTCAGGTTTCATTACCAGCTACCGCCACTGATTACATCGCACTGCAGATACCCGATGACACGCCGCAGGCGGGCAACGCATGCAGGAGAACGGCTCCTGCACGCGTTGTCTGATGTGAAAGAGCCCTAATGCCCGACACACCTGATCTGCTGCATGCTTCTTCAGGGTCTATGGATGAAAGTATTAGAGAGGCAGAGGATCAGCAGGACAGCCAGGCAACTGGTATTGTTTAACCACTTAAGGACTAGCGGTCTCTGGGCACTTAAGGACCAGAGACCGCTGGTCCAATCCCGACAGAATCCCGACGAGTCGCCGCACATACCCGTCGCAACCGCTGTCATCGCCGCTCGCCGGGACCCCTAGGACATAGACTGTGCCGTCTCTATGACGGCAGAGTCATGTGAGCCGGTCAGGAGCCGCTTTCATTGGTTCCTGACCCTGTTTTTCAATGTAAGCCAATGGGAACAGCTTACATTGAAAGACAGGGCCAGGAGCCAATGAAATCGACTCCAGACCGGCTCACATGACTCTGCCGTCATAGAGACAGGCAGAGCCTGTGAGATGCGGCGAGAATCGTCGGGTTTGAGCGGCGCGATCGGCGGGTAGCAGGCACGTGCACAGGGGGGTGCTCTGGGTGCCCAGGCACCCCCCTTTTTAAAATCATCAAAAAAAGGCCCCTCTCGCCATGCAAAATAAGCTCCGCCCCGGCCGCGATAAGCTCCGCCCACCCATGGGAAGCTCCGCCCCCTGGGACACTTTCAAGTGAAGAGGCCCAGACAGGAATCCTAGTGTGGCATACTGACCTCTCCCTCCACCTAGGACCCATACTGACCTCTACCTCCCCCCAGCACCCATAGTGACCTCTCCCTCCACCTAGTACCCAGTGACCACTCCCTCCCCTAGCACTCATAGTGACCTCTCCCTCCACCTAGGACCCATACTGACCTCTCCCTCCTCCAACACCCACAGTGACCTCTCCCTCCCCCAGCACCCACACTGACCTCTCCCTCCACCTAGCACCCACAGTGACCTCTCCCTCCACCTAGCACCCATAGTGACCTCTCTCTTACCCAGCACCCATAGTGACCTCTTCCTCCATCTAGCACCACCCACAGTGACCTCTCCCTCCACCTAGCACCCACAGTGACCTCTCCCTCCCCAGCTCTAGCAGTGATCCTGCCTACCCCAGAACCCACACTGACCTATCCCTCCCCCAGCACCCACAGTGATTTTTCCCTCCCCCAGTGGCTACCTTCCTGTCCCCTGCAGCACCCACAGGGACCTCCCATCCCAAAAGCAGCACCTACAGTGACCTCTCCCATTGCCAGCGCCCACAGTGGCTTCTCCCAACACCCAGCATCCACTCCCTCCTCCAGTAACCACACTGACTTCTCCCAGCACCCACAGTGGCCTACCCTTACCCCAGCACCCACACTGACCTCTGCCTCCCTTAGCAGCAACTATGCCATTCATAGCAGCACCCATAGTGACCTCCCACCCCCTGCACCCACAGCAATCCCACCAATATTCAGCACCCACATTACACTCAACCAGTAACCCCCACTATAGCAAGCACCCAGTACTTGCACCAAGCACCCTGCACCCAATACTCACATCTGGCCTCAATATGGCACTTAGTACTTGCATCAAACAGCCAAATGACACCCAATACCTGCACCCCTTCACCCTATAGCTGGCACCCAGTACTCACACCTACATGGCACAGTACTTGCACCCAGCTCTGACATGTCACTCACTACTCACACCTGTACACAGCCTCCACATGGCACCCACTCACATAACCAGTACTAGCACCCGATGTACCTGCACTCAGAACCCACGTGACACACAACACCCACCCAGTGCTAGCACCCAGTGCAGGCATGGCACCAAGTATTTGCACCTATGGGATACCCAGTACCTGCACCCAACACCCACATGTTTCATCTGCAGTAGTTCCAGTTGCACTAAGCCTCCACTTGGTGCCCAGCACCCACACCAAGCACTCACATATGACATCCAATACTTGCACCCAGAACTCAAAAGGGACTGAGTACATGCAATCAACACCTACATGATGGTTGATGCACACCCATACTGCCAGAATCCACATGACACCCTGTGCCAGCACCCAGAACCCACATGGCACCCAGCATCTGCCTTTAGCACCCACATAACAACAAATACCCCACTAGCCAGCTCCCATCACCCATATGTCACCATGTACTCACTCCCAGTACCCACTTGGCACTCAGTATTTGCACCTAAGACCCACATACCCCCATAATACACACCCACATGGCACAGTACTCACGCGTCACCAAGTTCCAAAGTCATTATATGCACCTAGTACCCGTTCATGGCCAGCACCCAAATAGAACCCATATGAGACACAGTACTCTCCCATGGCACACATCCAGACCACGCATGGCACTCCCTACTTGCTCATGTCCAACACTCACATGGCTCCCTGTACCAATTAGCACTCACATGGTACCCACTATTGTTTATCACCATCTGCTACTCATTCAGCACCCAATACTGCATAGCACCCACTGCAAATAAACACCCAATACAAACTGGACCTTGGTACCCAAAGCAGCTTGACACAGACTTTACATTGGCATCTCAGCACCCACTGCAACTTACCACAAAGTGAACCTTTGCGTCTTACCATCCACTGCATCTGGGCATCCACTGCACCTTGGCACTTACTGCAGTTTTGCATCTACTAATGCTTAGCAACCACTGCATATTGGTAACCACTTCTTTGCCTGAAAAGAGGCTTGGGTGCTGACCAAGAGGGACAGAGGTCCCAGTAATAAAAGGTGAGTCTGTGCCTCTACAGTGGGCTCCACTGTGCACACTCTAACAGTGGGCACCTATCACTGCTGATTTGAGGGTGGTAGCACCAAAAGAGTTGGAAGGAGACACACAGTCTGCCTGATACTGCTATAAAGGTGTGTGTGTGTGTGTGTGTGTGTGTGTGTGTTGGGGGGGGGGGGGGGGGGGGGGGATAAGACTGCCTTATGCTTTATGGAGAGGGGGTATTACATACACAATTTAGTACGATTTATCGATTTCAAAATTGAGCACCACACCCTTGAGTATCCTCTGCATCGCCCTGCCCCTTCCTGCAGCACCCACACTGACCTCTACTTTTCCCATCAGCCACCCCTTCCCCTCATAGCTGGCACCCAGTACTCAAACTCACATGACACCAAGTATCTGCACCCAGGCCTAAAATTGCACCCAGTACTCACACCTGCACACAGCTTCCACATGGCACCCACTATCTGCACCAAGTATCCACTTAACCCGTAACCGCACCCAAAGTACCTGCATTCAAAACCCATGACATACCCAAAGCCCACCCATAGCCAGCACCCAGTACAGGCATGGCACCAAGTATTCACACCCATGTCACACCCGGTACCTGCATCCAGCACCCACATGACATCCATTACATGCACCCAGCTCTTACATGGCACTAAGTTCTTGCAATCAATACCCGCATGACACTCGATACCCAACCACAGCCAGAACCCACATGGCACCCATCATCTGCATTCAGCAGCATGACAATCAATACCCCCCCCTAGCCAGAAACGAGGAGGGGGGGCATGCGGGGGAAGGCATTGCCAGGCCCCTTTTTTAAATTTGAGCACCCCCCACTTAAGGACCCTCTGCACGGCCCTGGCGGGTAGCGGCGGAGACGGCGGATGAGCGCTGCGGACAGTGATTGAAATCTACGCCCTGCCAGCCAAAAGCCCACCAAAACGTAGATTTCAATCATTGCGGTCCTTAAATGGTTAAAAAGGAAACCCATATTTCAGCCTCCATATTCCTCTCGCTTAAGTTGTCCTTTAACTTCTTGAGGTAATATTGTGGGTCAAGCGTGTGCCTGCCCATAGTCTTCTGTCACAGATCTCTGAATTAGTAATACTATCTGTCTGTCTATCTATCTATCTATCTATCTATCTATCTATCTATCTATCTATCTATCTATCTATCTATCTATCTATTAGAAAGTTTAAAGTCTTACCTGTCTATACTGAGAGCGCACAGACTCAGCACTGTTACACCAACTGAAGCCTTTTGAATAAATGGAACCAGCTTACAAACGTGTACCCCAAAAGGCCAGTCCTCTGCTATAAGCTGAAATCACACAAGCATTTTCATGAGTAAGTCAAAGTTGGAAATGAATTATTTAGTTTTTATTTCCCACACAATGCAGATAACACGGACGTAAAATAAATAATAATAAAATAAACAGTTGAAGCAACCACTGGCCTCTTGTATTATTCAGATGCTTTTGTGATGACAGTAACTCAGTATGAACTGTTTGAGGGCCCTTTTCCACTAGCAGTCGCTAGCGTTCGCGCTGAACGCTAGCGATTGCTGAATCGCAATTCCGCCGTTTTCCCGACGTTTGCGGCCGCGATTTTGCTATGCTATGCACTGCATAGCAAAATTGCGGCAAAAGTCGCTCCGCGGCGCGATCGCGATCAAGTAAAAAACGAATCGCGGTAGTGGAAATGACCTACCGCGATTCCTATGTTAAAAAGCAAACCGTAGCGATTGTAAAATCGCTAGCGGTTTGCGGTTTTGCGATTCAGCTAGCGCAAACGCGCTAGTGGAAAAGGGCCCTAAGAGGTTTGGGGAGGCGCCCAGTTATAATGCTAATTGTTCTAAGTATGATAATAGTACCGTAATAAGGATATAAGGAGTCTTATAGGCGTATAGGTGCCCACGCCCCACACAACTCCTGTCAAAGGTTATTTGTTTGTATTTTTATTTGTTTGGACCTGAGGAAGCGGGCTGAGACCCGTGAAACGAGTTGTCCACAATTAACCACTTTGAAATAAAGACTCCTTTTATCGTTTTTGAGTGAGTCTTCTTTGTAGGTAAGACACCTCTTTTTATATTACGGTACTTTTATCATACTTACCATTAGCATTGTAACTGGGCGCCTCCCCAAACCTCTCAAACAGTTTTTACCCACACCCCTCTAAAAAGGGGTGCTTTGCACTTCCCACTCGTACTCTTGTCCTACCAGTGGAAAGGCCAACAGGAGGAGAGTGACCACCCTGTTTCAGAAGGTTCTGGGATGCCTAACGAGAACGGTTTCTTTCCGCATGCCTGAACGGTGGTTGCAGGACTGCAACCCATCCTTGTGAGTATAAATTACCCACAACCCCCCACCAATTATTTACCTGGCGATACTGCACTATTTGGCTTTTGCTCTCTCCCCTCTTTCTGCAGGCCGAAGGATCTCCATTCTCATTGTGAAGAGACTTCCAGAGACCTGGGCCAATTTAACTCAGTATGGTTCCCTCTCTGTTCAGACTGTGACCATAGCAAAGCTAACAAAGGACATCTTTTTGCTTATTCTTTTTCCATGAGATGAGTAAAAATGGACAATGCAGCATGCAACATTATGTGAGACTCCTTTGTAATATTGCACGCATGAAAAAAGGGCGTCAGGAAAAAAGGGCTCAGCTGGATAACAATGGGGCCGGTGAATAACAAAATCTTAATAAACATCATTGTGAAACCTGGTTAATGATAAATACAGTTTTAAAAACAGACGGGAGATAATAACGAAAAGATATTAACCTTAAAAATTGTTACGTAATTCAACAATGCAGCTCAACCCAACCCTACTCTCACACAGAACACTCCCCTGGTGGTGCCTAAAACTAACCACTCCCCCGGTGCCACCTAACCCTAACCATCCACCCATTGGTGCCTAACCCTAACCATCCCCCCGGTAGTGCCTAACCCTAACTCCCCCTGGTGGTGCCTAACCCTAACCGCCTCCCTGGTGATGCCTAAAACTAACCACCGCCACTCCCTCTGCAGAAACACCCTTTTTCACATAGAAACGACAATATCTTTGATAACTTAAAAGTTGTACATACAAACAAAATATTATCACAAAAACTACAACGTTGCAAGCTTCTAAAATGATAACATAATTCAAAAACTGTAATGTTCTAATGTTGATAACGATATTTATCTGGAGCCCTTTTTTCTGCTTTTTTTCGCTGTATTACCAATAATTGCATTAGAGTCTATGACGGTGCCCTTTTCGTCCACCCTCAGCCGGCGTCCTATTTTTCCTGCTACCGTAATATCTATTTTATAACAGTAGGCAAAAAAAAAAGAGTTTATATCTCTCTGGGATATTGCTCCACTAACCATCCAAAATTTAAATGGAAAAGGATGGTTGTAACATAATTCTGTAATGAATAGTGGAGATGCCGCCGCGCGGTCTGGCGGCGGGGCGGCTGTCTCCGCGTTCAGACCGGCGGTTTCCGCACAGCAACATGTGTCTGGTTTGCCTGGGCCTTCTAGTGCACACAGGTAGAGAGCTACGCGCGCGCGCGCGCCAAAAGACAGGACCTTTATGCCAGCAGGAGAGGTATCAGCTGATCAGGACGATCAGCTGATCCCAGCGGAACTCCTGATTGGCTGAGTGGATGAGGGCGGCGCTGCGGAGCGCTGTAGTATATATAGATCTTGCTTGTCAGTTGCTGGTTGTCTGCCGTTGCGAATACTTACGTGTGAGCACTCAAACCTTAGTCAGATCCTACAGTGTGTTAGAACCAGTTGGAACTGGGAATTCACACTTAGCCAGATTCCGCTCTTGATGTTTACTGTGTCATTACTGTGTTATACCTTAGACCAGTTCCAGGGTGTTGAGACCAAGGACCTCACACCCAAGCATAGGATTACTGTGTCATTACTGTGTTATACTTTAGACCAGTTCCCGGGTGTGAGACCAAGGACCTCACACCCTAGTATAGGATACTGTGTTATTCTTTAGACTAGTTCCCGGGTGTCGAGACCAAGGACCTCACACCTTAGACTAGGATTGTGCGTTTTGTTATCTGTTATGACCTCTGGCTCTGTTGACCTCTCTCTAGCTTTCTGATTCGGTACCTCTGCCTATCTGTCTACCAGTTGCCAACCTTGCCTGTACCCGGTTACCGAATCAGCCTTCTGTCTCTGTACCTTATCTGCTCGTGTGTTGCCGACCTGGCCTGTCTGACCCTTCTGACTGTCACTCATCCCTCGAGTGATCTGTCTGTCTGTACTACCCGTGACACTAATCCACCAGGTGTCAGTTAGCTGCAATGACCTCCTGCTCCTCAGAGAGTCCTTCCTGCAGTTCAGCCAGGGGCCTCTACCCTATAGGAGTCCACTGGCTGCAGTACAGTCTGATTTCCAATCCTTCTGGGAATCCTTGGCTGCAGTACAGTCTGATTTCCAGTCCATCAGGGAATCACTGGCTGCAAGATTATCTCTATCTCCTCCTCCCAAAGAGATAGTCCCTGCACAGCCAGAGGCCACCTGCTCCTCAGGTGGTCACTGGCTGCAGCAGTATCTGTGTCTCCCGCTCCACGGGAGATAGCCTACAGTTGCTCCAAGCACTTACACTTCATTAGGTGTCCAGAGGTTAGTCATATTTGTATTATTGGTGATTCTGCAGATCATCCATAATCAGGTATACATCTGTATTGTTGGTGATACTGCAGATCATCAATAATCAGATACTCTCTGTGTGCTGACAACAATCGTTACAAATTCATAATACATTTTAAACATAGCCCAACAAAGTTAAAATGACCATTTTACAATTTGCAGGTTCTTGGAGCCCAAGATAGAGAGACACACCACCTTAGGCACACCTATAGACCTGAGGAAACGGCTGTGGCCGTGAAACACATTGTCATTTGTGCCCCAATAAAATGTAAGAAGTACTTACCACTACCTTACGCGTGAGTTTCACTACTATCAGGTAGGAACAAGAGAACCTTTTTTTCAATTATTATACCACCTACTAGAACTACTGATATATGTCTATGGGCGCCTCCTACCTTCCTCCATTTTACATTTTCACACATTGGCCCTAAATTTCAAATAACTTTCTCCTGAGTTTTCTTAGAATAAAAATGTCCATGTCTTATTATCATGATAACACATTTGATCAAGATAAGTTTGATATTGCTTTTTTGATATTTACGTTTTTTTGTTTTTTTTTTTCATTTGCTAGACACTGAAAAGTTATTTCGTAAATAATATAATAAAACTGAGAGCATATTGAACCACTGTTAGTTGATTGGCACTGGGTGTAGCTGTTAGATAAAATATCTCTGTGTAACTAACACTAAACCTCCTCTTAAAGAGAACCCGAGGTGGGGTTCTCACAACAAAATCCCCATACAGAGGCTGGCTCTGCCTATACAGCCCAGCCTCTGTTGCTAATCAGATCCCCCCTAAATCCTCCCTGCGCTCAGCCAGACCCCATAAATCTCAGCCGCGCTGCCCACATGCAGCGTGTCAGCAGCGGCTGTGCTTAGCTTCCTAACGTCAGTCTCCGCTCTCCCCCGCCTCCTGTATCGCTCTGGTCCCCGCCCACGTCCCTTCCCTCCACGCTGATTGGAGGGAAGGGACGCGGGCGGGGACCGGAGCTCTGCAGGAGGCGGGGGGAGCGCCGAGACGGACGTTATTAAGGTAAACACAGCACGGCTGTGATTTATGGGGTCTGGCTGAGTGCAGGGGGAATTTAGGGGGGATCTGATTAGCAACAGAGGCTGGGCTCGATAGGCAGAGCCAGCCTCTGTATGGGGATTTTGTTGTGAGAATCCCACCTCGGGTTTTCTTTAATGCCAAACACTAACACCCCCCTCCCCCTTTAATGCCTAAAGCTATCCCCAGTGTTTAAGCAACCAAAAGGATGGCAATCAATCGGCTCCCCTATTTTACTTTATCTAATAGTCCAACATGGTACCTTATTGGGTACACCGTGTTTCCAAAATCACCATCTGGGTCCCTCCCTGTTACCCACTATTTGTACTGGCGTCAATGGGTGCACAATCGGCCTGGTCTAGATAATATTACCTCCTGGGAGAAAACTCATGAGAAAAGTTACTTGACTAATGATGTGTTAAGCTTACAACTTCTGTTCCTATGGGAAAAGACTGTATCATTGTTTACACAGAGGCATGTGTAAATCAACTAGACAGCGGCAGGACAGATAGAAACCACTTTAGTTGGTTGTTAGTTGTTGTCTGTGCAGCAGACATTTTTTTTCTGAATTAAGGTGGCCACTCACCATCCATTTTGTTAAAATGTCTTTCCAATTCAAGAATTGCAACCTGACTGATTGTAAATCTGACCAATGTAGCACACACGTGGGTTAAATTTTTTCCCAATTATGAAAAGAAAAATGATTGAAAAATCTGAGAAAATTGCTTGGGTGTATATATTAATACATTGAAAATCTACCACACCCCATTCAATGTTCATAAAAATTGATCAGAAAACTTCACCACTCCCGATTGACTTTTTTATCGAATAAAATCAGGAAATACGAACTAATTTCTTGCCCGAATAAAAAAAACAAAAAACAAACTTTAGATTTTTGGGGAAATCTGATTGTTTTTATCGATTGTTTGTTTTGTGTGTGGCCACCTTTGCTACATCAAATCTCATTGGTCAAAGCATGGAGAAATATTTTGAAAACTACACATAAAGAGACTGCTATGTGACGAAAAAAAAAATGTATCTGACTGGTGTGAACACTGATGTTTTGTCTCCTAGTTCATTTTATTATACAGGAAAAATTCCCTTTAAAGCCAATTTAAGAGTAATTATCAAGCATTGAATAGAATGAATTCCGCACATGTAAGGATGTGGCATATTACATAATATTTGACACAGTGAATCTGCAGTAAAGAGTTTTCAAATAAAACTGATTTTTAATGTGTAGGGAGATTACTTCATCTGGTACTTACTGCTTGAGCCACTGTATTTCTTGATTTTTGAATGAAGAAAAATAAACAGAAACAGATTCACAGGCAAGATATAGCTCAGGGACATAAACAAATTGATTGATGAAATGTAGCTTTAGACAACAAATACATTGGTTTCAACAGACCTTATTTGTGAAAGCTTATTCGAAAAGTGTGTTTCAATGATTGCAGGGAGAATTGCAATCTGTACACAATGTGATGATGCTCTTACTAGTGTACACTATGTGTGTGTGTGTGTGTGTGTGTGTGTGTATATATATATATATATATATATATACACAGTATATCTCATGTCACAGTATACTACACATTTCTGTACTTCAGTCTTGGATTAGTCATAGTTTTTCAGCATGTGACAGGCAGCTCCCTCCCCCCAGCCTCACAAACTGCATCACAGACAAGCTTAAACAGAGCCTGGAGGGGGTGTGCAGGGGGCATGCATAACTTGTATTCATTGCAACGGAGGCCGTTCATTCCTCCCAGGGTCGACAAAGCTTGACAAAGAAAAGACGATTAGATATATTACAGAGACAGTGTAACTAGAAAAGGCTGCAGTAATCCAGACCACATTAGAACAGGTATAGGAACTTATAGGATAGAAGAAATAAGGCTTAACATTTTATTACAGAGTCTCTTTAACTCTTTTCAGGCCGCAAGGCTCTGGCTCCTTAAAGTGAGATAAAACTCTGACATAGCATTCAATAAAAATGTGTTTCCCTACTTTTTATTACCCATACAGTTATCATCATATTTGCTTTTGTGCACAAGTAAAATTGACTGTTTACAAATGACAAAGTACAGTTTATCTGCTCTGAAAGCTGCCATTGCATATGATTGCATAATATGTATATATTAAAATCTTTCTAGTGTGCATTTCTCAGCTCTTTGTGCTTCTCAGTTCAGTGCAGCTCAGTTTTGGCAGTTTGCTAATGTTTATTAAATGTATCTCACGAAGATTGTAAACAAAAGATATTTCATCACTTCTTTGGATGCAGCCAGAAGTGTTGTGTTTAACTGTTTGATTGCTATTCTGCTACATTTTTTGTGATAGTAGATTTTATGCTGTAAATAATCTTTTCGAACAAAGAATAAATGACCAAAGCCTTTTTTTTTTGTCCTGTGGCCATTCAGTGATCACTGTAATTGTCTCACAGTGATCACTTGGTAAGGAGCCAATGAAACTGGCTCTTTGCCACTAGTAGGAAGCGCAGGTGTCATATGACAGCCATATCTGCTGCTTCAGTGGGCAGTGATCAGCTCAGGACTGCTTAAAGCTGCAGAATAAAATTTACACCACATCAGAACTAGAGATCTGCAGGTGCAGCATTGGTTCTCACTTTTGTGGTCCCAAGATGGGTAAATGAGCTATCTGCCAGTGAAGACTGCTACTGTAAGCAGACTGGTTTGGTTACTTTTAGAAAGCGTTGGAGTCTTAAACACTCTCAGTATTGAAGGCCTGCAAGTGGGACCCATGGCAGTACCACATGCAATTTATTAGCGTGTACAGGAAAAAATACACTAAAATATAGACAAGTAAGAATAAAACATTCAAGCATAGGAAATGTATACAAACCTTGTAAATATTTATGGGAATAGCGATCAAAATGTAGAAAAGATCTCCCAATGCAAGACTTGCGATGAGTACATTGGGACCATTCCTCATGCATTTATTCTTGTAAATAATTCTTAGAAGTGTTGAGTTTCCCACAATCCCCACTAGGAATATGACACATGACAGTATGGTGGTAACATACTTAAAAGCATGTTGGATTTTAGAGCGAGATACACAAGGTGGTGGTCTTTCAGGTGGTATATTTACCATGCCTTCATCTGACAGATTACCACCATTTTGGGCTGGATCCAGCTGGACAATATGTTCTGCTTGCTTGCGGTTAATTATCTGTGACAGCTGAGAGCTTTCCTCTAGATATTCCGGCGTTGGAGAAAACTGGCAGGTAACGCAAACAATTAGGCAGGCCATCAACACTATGGCAACTGTGCCAGAAGACATTGTAGACTTTTGAAATCGTAGAATTGTAGGCATAATATGAGAAGAATTTTAAAACTACAGCCAGATGCAGCTTAGTTTTTCAGGAAACAAACCTGTTGAAAAAAGAAAAATAATAAAAAGGCTGTTTTTAGATGCTCTGTTTTCATTATTACCTAATAAATAAATGTTCACCAATCAGAAAATTATACTTAAGGGCACATGCCACTTACAGTCACATTTCCTTTTGGGATTGGAGTTTTCTGAGAAAACTTGTAGATAGTCTTTTTGGGGCACCTTTCTTTCTGTCATTTAGGCTTAGTCCACACTAGGACGGATGAATCTCCAACATATCCTGGACAGATATGCTGGTTCTGCTAAGGTTTCATCACAGCTGGTCACAGTAGTACAGTTGTGCCTCCGACATTGCTTGGGTCACCACCGCTGCTCGGGTCACCACCCCTGCTTGGGTCGCTACATTTCATGCCACATGGACTAGTGATACAATAATGGGAGTTCTGGGAGAAGCATAATGCTGGAACTTCTTGTTGGACTAAAACAAGCCAATAGGCACCCTCCCTCCTCAGGGAGGATTCTCATTGGTCCACCGAGTGGTGAATCAATGAGAATTTTCCCAGAGGAGGGAGGATTCCAATTGACTTATTATTATTATTGACTGTTAGCCATGCCAGCTGGGCCACAGTAACACTGCCAACTAGAGTTGGGCCGAACCTCCGATTTTAGGTTCGCGAACCGGGTTCGCGAACTTTCGCGGAAGGTTCGGTTCGCGTTAAAGTTCGCGAACCGCAATAGACTTCAATGGGGATGCGAACTTTGAAAAAAAAAAAATTATGCTGGCCACAAAAGTGATGGAAAAGATGTTTCAAGGGGTCTAACACCTGGAGGGGGGCATGGCGGAGTGGGATAGATGCCAAAAGTCCCCGGGAAAAATCTGGATTTGACGCAAAGCAGCGTTTTAAGGGCAGAAATCACATTGAATGCTAAATGACAGGCCTAAAGTGCTTTAAAACATCTTGCATGTGTATACATCAATCAGGTAGTGTAATTAAGGTACTGCTTCACACTGACACACCAAACTGTTCACTGAACAGAACAGGTATGCAGTGGCGGGTTCACTGAACAGGTATGCAGTGGCAGGATCAATGAACAGGTATGCAGTGGCAGGATCACTGAACAGGTACGCAGTGGCAGGATCACTGAACAGGTATGCAGTGGCAGGATCAATGAACAGGTATGCACTGGCAGGATCACTGAACAGGTATGCAGTGGCAGGATCACTGAACAGGTATGCAGTGGCAGGATCAATGAACAGGTATGCACTGGCAGGATCACTGAACAGGTATGCAGTGGCAGGATCAATGAACAGGTATGCACTGGCAGGATCACTGAACAGGTATGCAGTGGCAGGATCAATGAACAGGTATGCAGTGGCAGGATCACTGAACAGGTATGCAGTGGCAGGATCACAGTACAGGTATGCAGTGGGCTGAGGGCTCACTGAACAGAACAGGTATGCAGCCAGGAAGAAGTTAAGCCTAACTAATCTTTCCCTATGAGAGACTGCAGCAGCTCGCCCTACTCTCACTAATGCAGGCACACGAGTGGCCATAACGGCCGCCGCTGCCTGCCTTATATAAGGGGGGGTGGGGCTCCAGGGGCTAGTGTAGCCTAATTGGCTACACTGGGCCTGCTGACTGTGATGTAGAGGGTCAAAGTTGACCCTCAGGTGCATTATGGGGCGAACCGATTTTTTGCGAACTTTTGCCGCAAAACGTTCGCGTGCGACACCCGCACGCGAACCACCTAAGTTCGCGCGAACCACGTTCGCCGGCGAACCGTTCGGCCCAACTCTACTGCCAACCAGGCTACAGCATCATTGCCAGCCAGGCCACAACATTATCACCATCCAGGCCACAGCATCACTGTCAGACAGGCCACTGCATCATCACCAAGAACGCTTCAGCATTATAACCAGCCAGGCCACAGCATTACCGCCAGCCAGGCCACAGCATAACTGCCAGTCAGGCCACAGCATAACTGCCAGTCAGGCCACAGCATCGCTGCCAGACAGGTCACAGCATCAATGCCAGACAGGCTGCAGCATCTTCACTAGCCAGGTCACAGCATCACCACCAGCCAGCCCAGCCAGCATTCACCACCAGCCAGGCCACAGCATCACTGCCAGACAGGTCACAGCATCAGTGCCAGCCAGCCAGGCCAAAGCATCTCTGCCAGTCCAGCACAAACCAGCATCACTGCCAGCCATTCCACAGCATACCCACTGGCCAAACCAAAGCATCACCACCAGCCAGGGCACAGCATTACTGCCAGCCAGACCACAACAACACTGCAAGCCAGCCCAGCATCACTACCAGCCAGGCTACAGCATCACCACTACCCAGGCCACAGCATCACTGCCAGGCCATAGCACACAGCATCACCAGGCCAGTCAAGAGGACTGCAGCAGCCAGGTAATAGGACTCTGCCTTATTATTAAATATCTTAAGGGGGCACTCTGTCTCTTTGTGTGAAATGCTGCTTATTTATGAAGCTCCTATTGGGAGGAGGGGGCACGTTGACTAATTAATGGGTAGGGGGCTTTAGCCCTCGCTCTGCTGGACAGGTCCATTGTCTTTTAGTTACACCACCGCTAAGTTCATGTAGTCCCACCCATGACCACGCCCACTCCCCTCATAGCTACATCTATCTCTGATACATAACTGAAGTAATTAATTTGTAAGTAGGGGACTGTTTGTACGCGGAAAGATCTCTGATACAGGAAGTATGGCTGAGAAGCAGTGAGATTGCAGATTGATCTTTCTACTAGTCCGACAGAAAAAAAAAAATATAAATATATATATATATATATATATATATATATATATATATATATATATATATATATATATATATATATATATATATATATATATATATATAAACAAACTATTATTTGAATCCTGCATCATTACATACTAGACAGAAATTACATATAAGGGGCAGAATGAAATGTATGAAATGTTCTAAGACTGCTTCTCATATCAGATCTGTACAAAAACTACCTCCACCAATATCACATGCACCACATGGCTTTCTTATCTCCTTGCAATGAACAGCCTTATTGACATCCTACAAATAATGCGTTGTCTCTGTAAAGTCCATTGTCTTATTGTCCAAGGTCATGAGGGCCTTGTTTCTCCTCAGGCTTTTCTCATCTACTGACTAATAATCCAAGCTTTGATGACCTGTGGGGAGCAGTCCGTAAACCACTGTAAAAGTGCACTTATATGCAGAGTGGTACAAGAGAAGCTTTGACTGCAAAGCATGCCCTCGGGTACTCAGATTTTATTACAAAGTGTAAATAGGATTTAAGCAACACAGTTAGCGGCATATAACAGAGGATACACACTGTGCATTATTAGTAGGAAACCCTATGTATGGGTAGATAAATAAGAAGCAAACATAAACTACTATCTGGCTTATTAAGCATAGCAACATGTGTTAAGCCTGCAGTCATCCTACAAGTAAATGTTTACCAATGATGAAGCTGACCCCTTCGGTAGCCATTTTGTACTGTGGTTGAACAAAGCAACTTTCCAAGTAGGTAGTGATGGGTGGGAAGCCTGTTTTGAGGGGAGCTTCAACTGGGACACTTGCTAATAAGCCAACCTTTTTGCATATCCAGAGACATGCATGAAGCTTATATACAACATATAGGCCCAACGCCAAAACAACATGCAATAAAAATAGAACCCCTGCCCCCTCCCCCCTCCATCCTGGCTGCCACCATTCCCTGATTAGCTTCTGCTATATGCTCCAGCCCCTGAGATTCCACTGATTGTAATACATATAAAATAAGGAACATTACCCACGATCTCCCACATCAAATTAGTATAGTTAATAATAAATGTATTCAATGTTAGTAGTAAATAAATACCAAAAGACACCACACTAATGAATTATTTCACAAAAAAGAACAGTGCATATAGTACCAGGGAAGAGGTTTCCCCATGTGAGAAACTCAGGTTTTAGTAAGTAAATAAAGGATCCTTAAAGAGAAACTCCAGTGAAAATAATGTAGTAAAAAAAGTGCTTCATTTTTACCATAATGATGTATAAATGATTTAGTCAGTGTTTGCTCATTGTAAAATCTTTCCTCTCCCAGATTCACATTCTGACATGTATTACATGGTGACATTTTTACTGTGGGCAGGTTATGTAGCTGCTGCTAGCTGTTTTGGCTGTTAGAGACAGCTGTAAACAGCTAATTCCTGTCTGTGAACATTGTTACATTGTGACAAACTGCCAAAAGTACCGCGGTCCCAGAGCTTCTTGTGGGAGGGGTTTCAGCACAAAATCAGTCATACAGCGCCCCATGATGGTCTGTTTGTGAAAAGCATTATATTTCTCATGTAAAAGGGGGTATCAGCTACTGATTGGGATAAAGTTCAATTCTAGGTTGGAGTTTCTCTTTAAAGTGGGATAAAACTCTGACATAACATTCATTACAAATGTGTTTCCTACCTTGTATTACCCATGCAGTTATCATATTTGCTTTTGTGCACAAGTAATATTGTCTGTCTACAAATTACAAGTTCCCAAAGTACAAGTATCTTCATATTATTGCATAGGTGCTGTATTTATATATTCAAATCTAGTGATCACTTCTCAGCTTTTTCTGCTTTTCAGCTCAGTACAGCTCAGTTTTGACAGATTGCCCATGGTGGTTACTAAATGTACCTACCAAAGGAATGTAAACAAAAGACAATATTATCACCTCCTCGGATGTGACCAGAAATTGCTCACTGAAGCAAGGAGCTTTCCACTGAAGAACAAAGTGCTGTGTTTAACTGTTTGAATGCTGTTCTGCTACAAGTGTTTTGTAGTAGTAGATTTCATGCTGTAAATAATCTTTGAGAGCAAAGAGGAAATGCTGAGTTTCAAACCACTTTAAGCAATGTGTCAGTACATAATGTCAGATGTAATGCTGAGAAAATGCAAATAAATAATGAAAACAGAAAACCATAAAGTGCAGTGGAGCACTATTCATGCATTTAAATCTCTAGGAAATACGAAAAAGTATATGAAAGTATATGTATTAGAAATAAAGAGAAGGAAATTGTGATATGTGATGCATGAATTGAGAACCAGGCGAATAAATGACTAGGAAAAAAATACACAGTGAGGCAAAATATAGGGATCAAATTTTTAGCTAGTGAATGTTTTCGGTAATGCAGAGTATGTCCATCAGCCCATGGTTGTAACAGGAGACCAGTGTATCAATTGGAAGCTCCACCAATAGTGTGGAATGTCCACTTTCTCAGGAGCTTCTAATTTGTCTGAGATATAATATTAGAGAGGAATTTTACAGAAAGATAGTAGAAAAAAGAAAAAAATTAAGGCATTGCAAAGTAAAAAGTTAAAAAATAGAAGTTAGATCAAAAATCTATTGATAATTGGCATGTAAGGCGTTCATATTGTTTGATGCTCATCTTCTTTACTGCCTAGGCATGAAAAAAAAAACAAAAAAAAAACAGACAGCATCATCCTCCATATTTATATATAAACACACCGCCATTAACTATTTGATAGGCTAAAAGGTATATACACTATATATATGCATAGAGGGAGATATTGTTTGCTTGGTAGGGGGAAACAGCCATAATCTCCCACAATGCAACAAGGTTCACACACAGGAAACTGGCCATGACAATGACATCACACCATGGGAGGGGTGTCGCCTCATTACCAGCTACATCAACATCCATGGTAATTTATCAGAGAAAAGATTGATATTTCTCTTGAGAAATGGGGTCTCGACAACTGAATGGGATGAAGTTCAGTTTTGCACTTAAGTTCCTCTTTAACTTAGATCTAATTGAATGAAATACAACATTTTAAACCAAGTTTTTGATTGCTTTGCAGTCTTTTTTTTTTTTTAAAAAGATTGTTTAAGAAGACTGACTTCAATTATATACATGTGTAAAAGGCATTAGACTCGACCTAATGCTAACCAGACACATCATGCTTTGAATCGGCTGAAACAGCTGTTGGTCATGTCAACCAACCAAACCATCTGTTGCAAGAAAAATATTTATCAGAGCCAAAGTCTTGACTAAAAACCCAATCCATTGAGCATCAAGAAAGTGTGTTATAACCATTAGAGATGGCCCGAACCTCCAATTTTCGGTTCAAGAACCGGGTTTGCGAACTTCCGCAAAAGTTAGGTTCGCGCGAACTTTCACGAACCGCAATAGACTTCAATGGGTAGGCGAACTTTGAAAACTAGAAACACTTATGCTGGCCAGTGGCCACAAAAGTGATGGAAAAGAGGTTTCAAGGGGTCTAACACCTGGAGGGGCATGGAAGAGTGGGATAGACGGCAAAAGTTCCGGGGAAAAATCTGGATTTGACGCAAAGCAGCGTTTTAAGGGCAGAAATCACATTGAATGCTAAATTGCAGGCCTAAAGTGCTTTAAAACATCTTGCATGTGTATACATCCAGGTAGTGTAATTAGTGTACTGCTTCACACTGACAGACTAAACTCACTGTGTAATGCACCGCAAACAGCTGTTTGTGTTGTGACAGCCGTGCTGGACTGGTGCGCACCATGGTGAGAGTGCAGGCTGTGGCGAATTTCAAGCCCATATGGTCGACGGGCTGTGGTAGCTTAATGATAGAAAACAGTGACTGTCCAGCTGATCAAATCTGGTCAGTCCACAATGAAGCAATGACCTTATTATCGTGGGTTTGCCCCCCCCCGACACTCATATAGCCGGCGGTCATTGCTTCATTGTGATACGCAAGCCCCTACACCGTGGCAAGGTAATGATCACGAAGGGGAATGGGCACATGTACATGCCTTTTGTTTTGTTGTTGCAGCTGCAGTGCAGCCAGAAAAATTAGGCAGGCATATACACGCACCAGAAAAATTATTACAGGGGCCTTAAAAATTCAGGAATCTGCCTGGAGTCCTGGACCCAGTTGGTGGTGGCGGAGAAGGCAGTCAAGCGGCCTGCAGGCAGAGGTGTTGTGTGGGGACTGATTTAGTCTTCGGGCAGGCCTTAGCGTGCTTTGTAGACCAGGCATCCATGGTCAGATGGACCCTTGACTCAACGCTGTGTGCCAGAGATGTTACCACTTGCCTTTCAACATCACGGTACAGTTTCGGTATCGCCTTTTTTGAGAAAAAAATTGTGGCCTGGTATCTTCCACTGCGGTGTGTGGCTTTGCTTTTGTGTGCTGCTTTTCCTCAGGTGGTCATCCCATTGCAGTTTGTGCTTTGTAATCATGTGCCTTTGTAAGGTAGTTGTCCCTACGCGGGTCTTGGTCTTTCCACGGCTCAATTTTCAGTGGCAGAGAGTACAGATGGCATTGCTCTCATCTGAGGCACACACACAAAAAGAGGAAGATATGTCACGCTTCCGTAAAGAAGCTGAGAAATATGAGAGGTTCTGTGTTAAATAGTCAACTACGTCCTGACAATATTGGGGGTTGATGGCACGTGCCTTCTTCTGAACACTGTACTTTGGTCGAGGACCGCATGAAATCACAACAGCGCGACCTCGAACAGACCTGCCAGGTGGCCTGCCTCTGCTTTTTGTTTTGTCCATATTGGGGGGATGAAGTGAATGGTATGCACTGAGTTGACTAATACAATGTGCAGTCACACAGGTGCAGTTAACAGTTATGCACGGAGTGGTATATCACACTGCGTGCACTCACGTAGGTAGGTGGGTGCACTGAACACAACAGGTGCATATGCAGTGATGGGTATTACAATGTGCACCTGTCACACACAGACAGGTACCGGACAGGCACAGTGACACACAGACAGGTACCGGACAGGCACAGTGACACTGCGCTCACGTAGGTAGGTGGGTGCACTGAACACAACAGGTAGGTAGGTGTATGCAGTGATGGGTATTACAATGTGCACCTGGCACACACACACAGGTAGTCACTGAATGTGCTGGGCCTGGCAGTGGCAGTGGCACACACAGAAGGAATTACCAAGGCTGTCTATGCAACACAAGTGTCAGTGGGACACAAATACAAAAAAAAAATAGATCACAAGAACAAGATTAGCTCTCAAAAGAGCTGTTGAGGGGCGCTTTTTAGCAATAAGAATCAGCAAGGAGCAAGCTAAGAAGCCTACAAGAGCCTAACTAAGCTTTCCCCTATGAGAGTCTGCACCAGCTTTCCCTTCTCTAATTACTGCAGGCACACAAGTGAGTCCAATGCCTGACGCTGCCTGCCTTTTATAAGGGGGAAGGGGGGGCTCCAGGAGGAAGTGTAGCCTGGTTGGCTACAATTTGCCTGCTGACTGTGATGTAGAGGGTCAAAGTTGACCCTCATGATGCACTATGGGGGCGAACCAAACATCCGGGAAAGTTTGCGTTCGCTGGAGAACGCGAACCACTGAAGTTTGCCAGGCACCGTTCGCAGGCGAACCATTCGGGCCATCTCTAATAACCATTGTATCACCATTCACCATTGCATCAGCACTTGTCAGCCAAAGTTTTCTAGCTAAAGCAGGTGTATCAATAACTACTGCCTTGCTATGTCTATGGGATAGCAGATAGTGATCCCATTACAGGTATGTTAACCCAGATATCGGTGTTACAGAAAACAGCAGTCTTCTGTCTGAAATAAGCCCTGCTGACAAACAGTGCAGACACTACAGTCTGCAGCTGGTTTAACAAAACTATAGTGTTCCTTAACATAAGACTGTTGTTTATTATACAGATGATATTCACCATGGATGGACATACATTTTCCACCGAATATCAGTCTTAGAAATCGGCATTCGGTGTATATACCGCATAACCACAACTCAGAAATGTTAGCCCAATCACAGAGCTCAGAAGCATTGAACCAATCACAGGCCGAGGAATTTTTCTGTGTAAATTGGAATACCATGAAGAAATTTAGACCAGTCACAAAATTCGGTAGTATCTGAGTCTTGTGATTGGTCTAAAATGTCCATGGTATTTTGATTTCCACTGTAAACTAATTTCTGAGTGGTGTGATTTGGCCTAAAATTTTTGATTTTGAGAATGCAGAGGTTTGCCTCCAAAATCGGAATACGATGGAAAATTTAAACCAATCACAAGAATCAGATACTACGAGTTTTACTGAGTCTTGTGCACCTTAAAGAGAATCTGTATTGTTAAAATCGCTCAAAAGTAAACATACCAGTGCTTTAGGGGACATCTCCTATTACCCTCTGTCACAATTTCGCCGCTCCTCGCCGCATTAAAAGTGGTTAAAAACAGTTTTAAAAAGTTTGTTTGTAAACAAACAAAATGGCCACCAAAACAGGAAGTAGGTTGATGTACAGTATGTCCACACATAGAAAATACATCCATACATAAGCAGGCTGTATACAGCATTCCTTTTGAATCTCAAGAGATCATTTGTGTGTTTTTTTCCCCCCATGCACTGAAGTTTCAGGCTGCTCTTTTCTTCCTGCAAACAGCTTTGTCCTTGTTTGTAATTCCTCAGTATGTGAAAGCCCAGCCAGCTCAGAGGAAGATTTATCCAGCTGATTAGAGCAGCTTCTCTTCTCTCTTATCTAAATAACACACAGGCAGTGTGCATAGAGGGGCCAGGAAAGGTGAGTTCATAGCAGAACCACAACACTGAAGAACTTGGCAGCCTTCCAGACACAGGCCGACAAGTCTGACAGGGGAAAGATACATTGATTTATTACAGAGACTGTCATAGTAGAAAGTGCTGCAGTTAGCCAGAACACATTAGAATAGCTTTTGGAACTTGTAGGATGATAAAAAACAGGATGCAATTTTTGTTACGGAGTCTCTTTAAGGACCAGAGACCGCTGGTACCAGAAACCGATGCATAATGCGAATCGCCACACATACCTGCCACTACCGCCATCCACGCCTCACACCCATAGCCTCAGGCCACACAATCTGCCATCTCTATGACTTTCATTGGCTCCTGACCATGTGATCAATGTAAGCCAATGGGAGTTGTTTACATTGATGACAGTTGGCTCCTGGCTGGCTCACAGATCTCTGCTGTAAAGGTGCTTGTAATAGGTCAATTCCGATTACACAACATTTTGTGTGATTTTTCGCATTTATGCATCGTGTAATTGCGATTAGGTTGCATACATCATACACTATGTTTGTGAATCGTTATTACACCTGTAATAACGCAATTACACATAATGTATAAAATTACACGTACATGTGTAAAAAAATTTGCCAGTGTACTGTGCATGTGCATTAATTAAGTATTCAATGCAAAAAAATGCGTTTGCATGCAAAAAAAAAATGCGTTCATCCGCCAGTGTACTGCATATGTGCGGGTATTATTTAAATATTCAGTGCAAAATATGCATTCAGATGCAAAAAGAAAATTTGCATACAAGTGTAATTAACGCAAACAAAATTTAGAATGAATTAAGCTAACATGCGTAATTACGGTTAGCGAATACGTTTCTACACATTTTTTTTCTATGTGTAATCCACAAATTTCACTTTATGATTATGATGCATAATTTTGAATTATGATGCATAATTACGCATAGGTGAAATTTTTGCCCGCCACTACTCTGCTGTCATAGAGAAGGCAGGGCGAGTGAGCCGCGTGCGGCAGGGAGAAAGCTACAAGATCGATGGGAGGCGAGAATGCGTGGCGGTGATGTGAAATCTACGCCCTTGCAGGAATAACCAGGCAGTGTTGCTTGCGAATTTTCGCCAAAGCCATTTTCGCATCGAAAATCCCATTCGCGAAAATAACTACTATTTTCGCTTCAAAGGGCGAAATTTCGCATTAATATTTTCGCATTAATTTTCGTCTAAAGTCCGTTTTTTTCGCGTTGAATATCTAAGCCCCCTTAAAAGCTAGAATCACCAAATTTGCAGGGTATATTAAAGAGATATGTGGGTACAAGAGGAAAACGAAATTTTTCAAAAAGACCTTAAAGTTTTTGAGAAAATCGATTTTAAAGTTTCAAAGGAAAAAAGTATACATTTAAATGCAGTAAATGACAGTTACTTAAAGGGATACTGTTGGAGGGGGTCGGGGTAAAATGAGTTGAAGTTACCCGGGGGTTCTAATGGTCCCCCACAGACATCCTGTGCCCACGCAGCCACTCCCAAATGCTCCGGCCCCGCCTCTTGTTCACTTCTGGAATTTCAGACTTTAAAGTCTGAAAACCACTGCGCCTGCGTTGCCGTGTCCTCACTCCCGCTGATGGTACCAGGAGCATACTGCGCAGGCCCAGTATGGTCTGTGCTTGCGCCGTGTGCTCCTGGTGACATCAGGGGAAGCGAGGACATGGCAACGCAGGCGCAGTGGTTTTCAGACTTTAAAGTCTGAAATTCCAGAAGTGAACTGGAGGCAGGGCCGGAGCATTGGGGAGTGGCTGCGTGGGCACAGGATGCCTGCGGGGGACCATTAGAAGCCCCAGGTAACTTCAACTCATTTTCCCCCGACCCCCCCCCCCCCCCCCTACAGTATCCCTTTAAGCAAACCTAGAGGTAGTGTAAAATTACTAATATCAAAAGAAAGGGCCAAGTGCCAAGTGCAAACTGCCAAGTGCAAAGGGCCAAGTGCAAGGGCCAAGGGCCAAGTGCAAAGGGCCAAGTGCAAAGGGCCAAGTGCAAAGGGCCAAGTGCATAGGCAAAGGCCCAAGTGCAAAGGGCCAAGTGCAAAGGCCCAAGTGCAAAGGGCCAATTGCACGTGCAAAGGGCCAAGTGCAAAGGGCCAAGTGCAAAGGCAAAGGGCCAATTGCAAGTGCAAAGGGCCAAGTGCAAAGGCAAAGTGCAAAGGCAAAGGGCCAAGTGCAAAGGGCCAAGTGCAAGTGCAAAGGGCCAAGTGTCAAATGAAAAGGGCCAAGTGCAAAGGCAAAGGGCCAAGAGCCAAGGGCTCTTTGCACTTGGCCCTTTGCACTTGGCCCTTTTCATTTGACACTTGGCCCTTTGCACTTTGCACTTGTTCTTGGCACTTGGCCCTTTGCACTTGGCACTTGGCCCTTTGCACTTGGCAGTTTGCACTTGGCACTTGCTCTTGGCTCTTGGCCCTTTGCACTTGGCACTCGGCCCTTTGCACTTGGCAGTTTCCACTTGACACTTAGCCCATGGCACTTACACTTGGCCCTTTCTTTTGATATTAGTAAATTTACACTACTGCTAGGTTTGCTACAGTAACTGTCATTTACTGCATTTAAATGTATACTTTTTTCCTTTGAAACTTTAAAGTCGATTTTCTCAAAAACTATAAGGTCTTTTTGAAAAATTTCTTTTTCCTCTTGTACCCACATATCTCCTTAATATACCCTGCAAATGTTCGCCTTTCGAAACGAAAATAGTACTTATTTTCGCGAAAATTCGGCGAAAAGAATATTTGCATTTTCGCTCATCACTGTAACCAGGAATAACAGCATGAAAATAGGGTGTGGATTTCAATCAAAGCCGCCCCGGAAGCAGTTAATGTACCGAAATTGTTGTATGATGTGTTTCTTAGCCTAGAATATAGCTGAACAGTAGCTGGTATTAATGCACAATTCACTCATATTTGCTTTGGTTGCTTCTACATTGATTCTTCTCATGATATTAAGGATGACCTATTGGCATTGATGATCAGTTAAGGAATTCTGTGACTAGGCTAATCCTTTCACTGAACAGACTGTCCTTGTCTGATTGCAGCCTTTCTTCCGAATAACCATACATCCTGCTAGAAAATGGATTATGGCTTCGCCGACAATCTTCCAGACATGGGATAGTTACTCAGATTTTTCCTCTTCAAGCTATTTTCTGGGGCATGGAGATAATTAGGGTTAGGTAATAGGCAAGTTTACGGTCAGTCTAGAGTTATTGATTAGAGTAATGATGGATCAGGATCAGGGTTAGGTATCATTTTAAGGGTGCATACACACATCAGACCATAGTCTTTGGAAAATGAAAGATCACAGACCAATTTCCCCCCCTTCCATGTAGTATGAAAGCCATACCTTCACAGTGTTTCGTATGGAGCTGAACTCCCCATCAGACAGGAATCTTTGCAAGATGCTGCACACACAGATGCTGTACAGACACAAAAGATCAGTATCTGTAAAAGATCAGTTCCTGCCAAAGATCCGTTCCTGCAAATTGCATTCATGGGGCTTGATTCACAAAAGAGTGCTAAGTGTTAGCACGGCCGTTTTCGCGTGAATTTTCGCATTGCGCGCGATCACGAATTTTCGCGTGAAACGCGAACGTTTTCGCGCGCAAACTCTAATTTTCGCGCTAAAACAATATCGATTTTCGCGGTAAAATTCGCGTTTGCACGCGAAAATGTTATCGTTTCGCGCGAAATTTCACGATTGCGCGCAATGCGAAAATTCGCGTGAAAACGTCCGTGCTAACACTTAGCACTCTTTTGTGAATCAAGCCCATAGTGTATGATATCTGCAGATCCTCATACACACTTTGTTTAACAGACATTCATCTGCAGATCAGATCCACCAGTATGGATTTTCAGATCTGCAGATAATTGTTTGATCTGCAAATGAATGTCAGTTAAACAAGGTGTGTATGATGATCTGCAGATCTCATAGACTATGAATGCATTTTGCATGAACGGATCTTTGGCAGGAACAGATCTTTTGCAGATACTGATCTTTTGTGTCTGTACAGCATCTGTGTGTGCAGCATCTTGCAAAGATTTTTTTCTGATGGGGAGTTCAGCTCCTCCTTATGCTGGATCCACACGGTGCGTTTGCGCACTCGATTTCCCGCTCGATTCCCGTCGATTCGTTTATTTCCAACATGTCTGATTTGGATTTCGATGGATCGTTAGGTCGATTCGCATGCAAAGTATGCCGAATCGACCTAACGATCCATCGAAATCCAAATCAGACATGTTGGAAATAAACGAATCAATGGGAATCGAGCGGGAAATCGAGTGCGCGAACGCACCGTTTGGATCCAGCATTACAAAAGACTGTGAAGGTATGGCTCTAATACTACATGGAAGGGGGTAGAATTGGTCTGAGATCTTTCATTTTCCAAAGACTATAGTCTGATGTGTGTATGAGCCTTAACAGTGTAGACAAGGGTTTGGCTTAAGGCCCATACACACGTCGGATTTTTCTGAACGACGGGTCGTTTGAACGTCCCGTCGTTCAGTCGTTCGCACGCGGAATCAGACGTTTGTACGGACTATCGTTCGCGTGATAAGACTGGTTTCCATCGATCCGCCCGGCGGATCGCTGGAAACCAGTCTTATCACCCGAACGATAGTCTGTACACACGTCGGATTTGACGTGCGAACGACTGAACGACGGAACGTTCAAACGACGGGTCGTTCAGAAAAATCCGACGTGTGTATGGGCCTTTAGGAGAACAGCAGGGTCAGTTTAGATTAGGATCAAAGGTTTGATGTTAGGCTAAGGCTGTTAGGGAAATACTCAGGAAGAGGTCATGGTTAGTCCTTCTTAGATTAGCGAACTATGGTGGTTGCCATCTAAAAAATGCCTGATTCCTGGCTGTAAAACTTCCCTCTTCATCCAGATTCCCCAGTCATTCTCCTAGAGCAAGCATACATAGCTGGAAAGTTGGAGCCACGTCAAAATGCATGAGTTATAAGCTTGCTAGGGGAGTGAGGGCTAGATCACACTAGGCGCTTTGGTAGCTTTTTGCTGATAGCCGGCGATCAGCACAAAAACCCCTGTTTTTTCCCCTGCACAGGAAAGTGATTTAGGAGTGATTGCGTTTTGTGATTCTATAACACTAAAATGCAATCACTCCAAAATTGCTCCAAAAATGCTGCATGCATCATCAGCAAATAGCTAATCACTGGCGATCGTTACAGTGTAAACACTACCATTGATTTGTGTTAGCAGCAGCAATTTGCTGATCGCCAGTGATCAGAAAGTTGCTGAAAAATCACCCAGTATGAACAAGCCCTGATTCTGAATGCATTCCAACCAGATGACCAGTATAACCATCAGGAAACTATATATTGTATATAGCATATATATGTATACTGAATTGCTTTCCAATGCAAGGTGTAATTTAAATCCCTAATTCAGCCCAACCATGCCCCCCCCCCCCCCCACACACACACATTTTTATTTTTATTTTTTTACAGATAATGGCAGTAAACCCACATTAATAGGCAATACAGTGTTTTGTGTATTACACATCTGTAGATAACAGTCAGTCAATTGGTTAAATGTAGAAGGCGGGACAGTTAAAGGACACCTGTAGTGAGTGGGGTATGTAGGCTTCCATATTTATTTCCTTACAAACAATACCATTTGTCTAGCAGTCTTTCTGATCTCTTCGGTTGCAGTAGTGGATGAATCAAGCTTGTGAAACCTAACCCAGTCAGACTTCAGTCAGAAACATCTCATCTGCATGCTTAGGGCTTGTTCACACTATGAGCATTTGTGGATTTAAGCGCTGGCGATTTAAGAAATTGCCCTAAAGCTCTTGTGCAATGATTCCCTATGAGAGTGTTCACATATGAGCGGTTCAATTCCGATCCATTTCCAAAACGCTGCCTGTACCATGTTTTGAGCACTTTGGCTCAATGGAAGGTATAGGGAAATCGCAAAGCGCTTGAAAAAGTGCTTTGTATAGCGATTTCCAGAGCGCTTCTATGAATAAATCCATTGTATATATGCATTTACGGGTCAAAGAGAAAAAAAAAATTCCTCTGCAAAAAGCTCTTAAAAAGCGCTTAGAAAGTGCAGGGAAAGGCTATAAAAAAAATCACAATAAATCGCTCAGCACTTGAAATAGTGATGGGCTGGCAATTTATAATGTGAACATAGCCTAATTACTCAGGGTCTATTAGGATCGGGAAATGGAAGTGTAGGAACATCAGATTTGGCTAGGAGATAGTATTGGGCTAAATTATTAACACAATAGTAATACATCAGGAGATAGGTTTGTATTAAGCATAGTTAAAATAGTTATGGTTAGGAGTAAGTAAGTGCTGAAATTTAACTACAATATACTGTTCCCAAAATAATCAATGATGGAAAATAATAATAATAAATATTATTCTGCTAATCACCAAATACTAATCACCAAATAACCTCATTGCTATCGCCAAACATGGTGCTCAGGTGGTTCAGGAAGGTCTAGAGGCAGCAGCTAGGTTTTTTTTCAACCCAGTTTCCACTAGGTGGTCTTTTCGTGCATGGCTTCCCAGATACTGTGCGCATTTGTATGTGAAAAAAATGTTTGTGTCTTCCAAAGTCGCCATAGCACAAACAAACGGGTAGAGATTGACGGTCCACTGATTTTTACATGGGCTGTAATTTCCAGTGCATTTTTCATGTGCTGAAAAATGCTGACACCTGGATTTAGTGGAACCTGATCCCTACATTTGCTTGAATCAGTCATTTGCATGTTGCCATTCGCTAGTGTTACTGGAGTTGTCTAAAATCTATTATATTCCAATCCAACTATAATTTCCCTTATCATACATGCCAGATCAGCCTGCACTTATTTTAATGAAATGAATTGCAAAGATTAAACAGAACCGTAAAAGCTATCAGAAGTTCAGCACTACTATGAGGTCTTTTAAAGTGGTAATCGTAATTTAACTTAATGGGAACTTAACTGTCCATTCTAAAAAGTTGCAGCATTTTACCATGAATTGGATTGAACGGGCCAGTGAATGAATGGCTACTTTGTACTGGGGTAGAAGAGAGAATATTATTCATGACAAGTATAATTATCTCTCTACTATAACGTGGACACAGCAAGTTTCCAGAGCCCCCGGCTATGACGGGTTATATACTGCCCCGTAATATGCAGGCTATAAATGCATTCAGAAGACAATTCTTTTTCAGTCTGAACAAGCCAAAATAAAACCATGTTGCTTTTTAAATAATACTAGGATTGCAATGAACATTTTTAGCTCTATGTGTATATATATATCTCTCTCTCGGACAAAAATAGAAAATAGTGTCACATGACATATAAAAATCTGTATTCACTTGAGTCAATAGAGAATAAGGGCCCTTTTCCACTAGCTGCGTTTTTGGCAAAAACGCAAAACGCATGCATTTGCTGATTCTTAAGTGCAGCCTGTTTAAAATAAGAATCTTGGGTGGCTTTTTCCACTGTTGCATTCTGATTTTTTAAAAAATGCAAACGCATGTCTGTGCGATTATGATACATTTTGCGTTTCAGTGTAAAGCATAGGAACGCATGAAAAACGCATACAAAAGCGTTTGCATTTTGCGTTTCGTATTGATTTAACCACTAGACAGTATCTATTTTCAAAAATCAACACAACACTTGCCACTCAGAAAAACGCAAACGCATAAAAAACGCACAAAAAATGCACATCAAAATTAGTTAAGAAACTTTTCAGTTTTGCAGTGGAAAAGGAGGTGTAATGCTGGGGGGTCATACTTTCCGACCACCCAGCTCAACAAGGCTAAGTAGCTGGATAATGGAAGAGGCTACACAGGTTGCCCAGAACAAGTGCTGCTCTAGGCTTCCGATATCGCAACAAATAGACACAATGGCAGCGCAGTGCGATGTTGCGCTGCCTATGGTCTGAGTAACCAGACAAAGAACGCACAGACAGACAGAACGCTTGCAAGACTAAGCGCTGCCCTAGCGATAGCAAGCATTCAGACAGATACAAGACAGGACTATAGATTGGAGCGTAACTAGTAGCAACCGCAGCTCACAGTCACGTCCACAGAAGCAGAGCAAGCAGGTTAACAACCAGTCACCAGCAAGCATCTATACAGGCAAGACTACAGGAAAGAATGTAACTAATAGCAACCACAGCCTATAGTTACGTTTCCAAAAACTAAAGTAGCAGGAATACTACCAGTCACTAACGTGGTGATGGCAGAATCCAAGCTATCTGGATATTGGACTTCACTGACCCACAGCGGATGCAGCGAACGTCCATCAGGCATGGAAACAAGGCAATACACAATAATACAGAAAAATAACAAACGGCTCAACTAACTGATAAATAAATATTAGCAAGTCTGCATATATATTTATCAAGAAACTAGCTAAAGCACAAGTAATAAGGTCGCATTGAACTACAATAACAGAACTATTACAGAGTAACAAGGTGCCCAGCAGACCAGCGTACTGACCGCTATGTCGGGCAGAGTCTGAAATGGGAGGCAGACTTTTATGCCGGCATCAGCCAATGGATGCAGGTATGCAAATTTCCACACAGCTGAATGGTAATCATTCAATCCTGAGCTGGCTTGATTACCATTTGCTAGCTGAAAGACTATCATAACAAATGCATGCAGTACTATGCAACAACATGCATGTAGGAAATCTAGGGCTATCTGGCTGCAGCTCAACTGCAGCAAATTATAGGAGGAATCCTGACAGCATCCTGAACTGCTCTGAACTGCAGAGTGATTGCAAATGACGATAAGACTAACTGCAAATGCGCAACCAAATGCAAGCAGACAAGTTAGAACTGCCCAGTTGCAGCTCCACTGCAAGCGATAGAACATGCTACAGGAGAGACCCTGACAAATGGGTTTTGCCTCATTAACGGACAACTGAAGAGAGAGTAATATGGAGGCTGCCATATTTATGTTCTTTTAAGCAATACCAGTTGCCTGGCAGCCCTGCTGATCCTCTGCCTCTAAAACGTTCAGCCATAGGCCCTGAACAAGCATGCAGCAGATCAGATGTTTTTGACATTACTGTCAGATCTGAACAGATTAGCTGTATGCTTGTTTCTGGTGTGCATCAGACACTACTGCAGCTAAATAGATCAGCAGGCCTTCCAGGCAACTGGTATTGTTTAGCAGGAAGTAAATACACTACAGTTATCATTTAAAGGGAATCTGTCATGATGGTAAAGTGGGTGCTGCATTGCTAACTCATTTTTGGATGGAATGTTCAGCTTTCTGGATGCCAGGTTTACGTACCTCGTATTTACTGAGCAGCAGTTTAGTGCATACATCCCATTGAAACACAAGAACATACACGCACACCCTGCC
This sequence comes from Hyperolius riggenbachi, assembly GCF_040937935.1. Taxonomy (NCBI): domain Eukaryota; kingdom Metazoa; phylum Chordata; class Amphibia; order Anura; family Hyperoliidae; genus Hyperolius; species Hyperolius riggenbachi. The sequence goes on along the minus strand of NC_090653.1, from coordinate 92,158,890 downwards.
ACACACATACTGACTCATACGCACACACATGCTAACAATTGTCGGTGTTCGAATTTGGGAAATTGAATTCAGAAACTTGATTTCTCCCACACATCACAATACAGTACCTGAAGCAAGGGACAGGGTCACGAGGAGTTAACTTTGCTGAAACCAAAACAAAAGTTTACCTTCTTCAAACAGAAGGTATTTGCAATAACTCAGGTTGGAGGGAGCATATGATTTCTCCCACGATGCATCAATGCTGAATATGCAAATCATCATTTGTTGTCCTTGTAAGCTAACCACACCTCCATATCTGCTGGAATGCAATGATGTGTCAGCTTGGTAATTGTACAGAGCCACAAAAATCCAACATGCATACAGACTGCTTCGGATTGGTTGTTCCTCATCAGTACATGGCATGGATTAATGTGGCTCTATGAAGTTCCCCTGATTGGGGGGTATTCACCTTGGGAGGGGGAAGCCTCAGGGTCCCAATGAGACTTCCCCCTCCGCTGTAGCTGCAGGCAGTCCAGCGCTGGCTCCCCCAAAGTGTCCCGGAATCCTCCCTTGACAAGCCTGACAAGCACTGATAAGCGCTGATTTATTTACCTTTCCTGGCTCCGGCAGGGGCGCTGATGCGGCTCCCCGTACAGAGATCTTCGTCGAGTCCGCTGTACTGCGCAGACGCAGGAGACTTGCGCCTGCGCGGTAGAGCGGTCTGACAGCGATCGGCTATTTCCGCCTATCTCTGAGGCGGAGAGCCGATACTGCACCTGTGCTGGAGCCGGGAAGGTAAATATTTACATCCCGCTGTTTGGGGAGCTTTATCACTGCCGCCGCCGTGGGACCGAGGAGGATGGGGGAAGCCTCAATAGGATCCGGAGGCTTCCCCCACCCGAGGTGAGTACCCCTCAAGGGAGGATTTTTTCGTTGCAGGTTTTGTTTAAGTTGAGGGAAGCATCTGGATAGTCCTTGACCCCGCCGCCGCTGGCTAGGACCCTCTTCTTGTTTGTGGCCATGCTCGACTTCATGCACGAGTGCTGCCGTATTGCACATGCACAAGTACAGCAGTGCCAGTGCGCTACTATGAAGCGTGCACTGAGGGGAGCGCAGCCATGAGGACACATCCAAGAAGCTCATGTCAAGTATATTTAGAAGGATCCTGCAGTGGCAGGTTATTGATTGGATCAGGAAGCCTCTGGAGTATCCAGAAACTTCCCTCTACTGAGGTAAATGTCCATTTTTCCTTTTTTTTTCCAATACAGCACGCATCAATACCTTTATAAAAGAATTTCCTTCATCCACCAAGGTGATGCATATGGGGTGTTTGCTCTTGCTATTACAGAATAATTTGTCAGTCTAACTACAGGATCAGACATTCCAATGCATGCCTATTTCAAATATCACGGGAAGCATGGTGGATGCATGCTGCAGTATGGGGGAACCAGTGCTGCACTCTCGTCTTACAGCGCTGGGTCCCCAGTTTGAATCCCAGCCATGACATTCATCTGCAGGGAGTTTGTATGTTCTCCCCGTGTCTGTGTGGGTTTCTTGTGGTCACTCTGGTTTCCTCCCACATCACATAACATACAGATAAGTTAATTGGCTTCCCTCTACAATTGGCCCTAGACTAAGATACATACACTACATGATATAGACATATGCTATGGAAGGTATTAGATTGTGAGCCCCTCTGAGGGACAGTTAAGTGACAAGACAATACACTTTGTACAGCGCTGTGGAAGATGTCGGCACTATATAAGTATTAAATAATAATATTAACACCTGCAAAGCATTCCCATATCTACCTCCCTTAAAAAGAAATGGAAAGCCTTAATAGTTTTCAATCAGCCATGGTAAAATGGTTATCCTTCTCTCCAGTCCATATGGCCTATTTGTTGGTCAGAAGAGGGTCAAGCAAGCATGTCTTTACATGAATTGCTGAAGAACAGTCACCCAAAGTGATCATGAAATGATTTATTTCAAGTGAGAAATCTTTCAAGTTTATAAATAGCTTAAAGACAGGGCTGGGGCTAAAAAAACAAAACAAAAAAAAAATCTATTTACCTGGGGCCTTCTCCAGCCCCTGGCAGCCTATATGTCCCTCACCACAGCTCCGCTCCCAGCCAGTGTCCTGGGGTTCCCTCTGGTGCAGATACAGACCTCGCCAGGCGCAGAAGATGCCGAGCTGGTGAGGAGCGGAACTGCGGCGAGGGACAGATAGACTGCTTGGGGCTGGAGGAGGCCCCAGGTAAGTAGATTTTTTTTAACCTGTCCTTTAACTACTTGAAGACCGCCTCATGCCAATGGCAGCAGCCCCAGGACTGCCTAACGCCGGATCGCCGTCCTGTTCCAATTCTGATGACGGAGGGGAGGGGAGGGGGGAAGGGGAGGGAGGGAGAGAGAGCCTCATAGAGGCTGGGGAAAAAAATGGCCGCAGCAATCGGAGCCCTCTGGCAGCATATTCCCTTAGGGACAAAAAAAGGAGGTGAGTCCAATCGCTGGGCTCCATAGCTGGGCTGTGCAGGAGGCTGAAAAGCCTGCACAGCCCAGTACTGCAAAAAATGGCCTGGTCTTTAGGGGGGTTAGCACTGTGGTCATCAAGTGGTTAAGGAAAATGACCAATATGTCAGCAGTCAGTGAAGGCTTTGCGTCATTGATATTACCGTGTGTGGAAATGATGGACACAGTCTCTGTTTATGAAGGATTGGTCACATTGTGAAATTGGTCACATTGTGAAATCCCTCCTGCAGACAAACAGTTCAGCACTCAGCTTGCTGCAGTTGTTAGTGTTGGGATCACATAAACAGTTCATCCTCAGAGGTGCATCCGCTGAACAGTTTTTGGAACATGTGGGGTACATCTCTATCAGATGTCATCAGATCTGTAAAGAGACTGGACTGCACTAAGGATACAGACAGGGGTGCTCGGATACCCCTTTTCAAAATCCGAATTGATCCGGATCTGGATACCCAGATATCCGGATCCTGATCAGATATCCAGATCCGAACGTTCTGACATCCACGTACATGCGGATACCCGAACGCATTATCCAGGCAATCCGGGCAGATTCGGATATCCGGATAGAAAAACCGGAAGTGGCCTATAAATAGCTTCTAAAATATTTTTTCAGGTAAATGATGCATGTAGCATCATGTTTTTTTAAAGGGAAACACTAATTTATTATGTGGGGAGTTAAAAAAACAAAAAAAAGTGGCTGTAAATTAACATCAGGAGTAGTTTACAGACAGCGGTCATGCAGCCCACATTGTGTCCAAAGTCCAGCTGCACATCTGAGACATGACAGTTTTCAGCTCAGACATCTCCAAAAAAATTACACAGCAATTGTGTTTAGATAGTTCACCACCATGGCACTTAGTGTGTTGGTACCACGGCTCAGTAAAACATTAGGAGAGGTTCCAGGAAGCGGTCATACTGCTGCAGTTGGGGCCTCCCCACAACTCGGACAGCACAGGCACCTCCAAAAAAATTACAGAGCAATTGTGTTTAGATAGTTCACCATGGCACTTAGTGTGTTGGTACCACGGCTCATTAAAATTTTTTTGGACCAGGCTTATGACTCAAGATGGAGCCTGGAGGTTGTGGTGGTAAAGGGTGGTAAGGCAGGCATAGTGATTTCCAGCCACTTAATTTCCCCCTCTTGCCAACAACAGGGGCCAGGAATTCACCAACCACAAAAGCCTGGTTTATTTTGAGGAACTCCAGTCTGTCCACAGACTGGGTGGATAGACGAGAGCGCTTCTCAGTCACCATGCCACCGGTCGCACTGAAGCACCTTTCGGACAGCACGCTGGAAGGGGGGCAAGCAAGGAATTCCAGGGCGTACTGCGCCAGCTCACTCCAAATATCCAGGTGCTTGACCCAGTCATCCAAGGGGTCCACAGGGGTGTCGCTGTCAAGCCTGCTGTAGGACCCCATGTAGTCTGCCACCATCCAGGTCAGGCGCTGGTTCTGGCTTTGATAGCCACATGCTGCTGCAGGCACCTCCTCAGTCGGCAGCTGTACCGGCGTGGCATACAGCGCCTTTGTGAGAGACAGCAGGTTTGATTGGCGCCTGCTGCTGATGGACGCAGGCACTTGCTGCTGTGCTGGCTGGACTGTGACAGCAGGGGGGTGGGAAGTCTGGGGGAAGGCTTCCTCCAAGCGCCGAACCAGGGACCGCTGCAAATCCCTCACTCGGCGCACAGGGTCTCCTCCTGCAGGCAGGAGCTGATGCAACTTCCCCTTCAGCCGTGGGTCCAGCATCAGGGTGATCCACATGTCCTCCCAAGCACGCATCTGCTTGACCCTTGGGTCACTGCGCAGGCACTGCAGCATGTGCACTGCCATGGGGAAGAGGGCTGCCATCTCTGCTGACACATACCCTAAATCATCACCCCCAGTGCTGTCCTCCTCCTCTGATTTCTGAGCCTCCCCCTGCTCTCACCACCCCCGCACCACTGCACTTGGCCGTGCCCCCTCATCTTCAAGGTCAGGAACCTCTAACTCCTCCAAGTCCTCCAACTCCGAGTCCTCCAACTCCAAGTCCTCAACCTCCTCCTCCTGACTCACAGAGGTGGACTGTGAAGGTTGCCGCTGCTGCTCCTGCTGGGTCAAGGCTGCCTCTCCCACTTCCAGCAGAGCATCCAGGGCCTTGTCCAGCATGCACACCATGGTCAACAACTCACACAGCGACGCACGGTCCAGGCTGACCATGTTGGTGGCCTCCAGGAAGGGTGCCAGCAACAAGCACACCAGCTGCATTTTTTCCCACTCTGATTTGAGGATGATGTCCGGGTGGTGCCGGTCCTGAACACGGTGGTGTCCGCGGTGGCTCTAGCCAGGTATCGGTTGACAGCCTGCCTCTGTTCAACCAGACGTTCCAACATGGCCAGGGTGGAATTCCAGCGTGTTGGAACGTCTATGATCAGACGGTGTTGTGGCAGGTTCAACTCCTTCTGCACGGTTTCCAGGGCTGCTGAGGCACCGCCCGAGCGGTGGAA